>NW_005842925.1:127216-131708 GCF_000455745.1 Alligator sinensis
ACTCTTTCCTGCTTATGCAGGGGGTCGGACTCGATGATCTATTGAGGTCCCTTCCGACCCTAACATCTATGAATCTATATGTCAGTACATTAAGTCACCAAAAGAATTGCTTGCAAAAAATTTCATCCAGAAACAAAACTTGTGGGGGTCAATGAAGGTTGTTAAATTAGCTTAATGAAATAAAAAATGTTAATGGAATTTTAATAACTGTAATTTATAGAATGGATTTTATTGAATTTAAACTCTTTGCATTTTATTTGACTCTAATAATCTCTTGTAATATTACCTTTAGGATCAGTTTTAGAAGCTAAACTTTAAAATTGATCAAGAAAATTTACATAAGGATACCTCTTTGTTTGCCCTCCCATGTTCATTATTGTTTGCCACAATTTTTCTTTCATTACTTCAAACTGTAAAAGAGAAAGTCATGACAAACGTCATCTTCTACTTGGTGGCTAGCTTCGAACATTTGGATGAATAAAAGAAAACAAATTTTACTTGCCTGATATTAAATAACCTTTTTATTGCATGAATATATAGCACATGTGACTACATGTAGCCATGATTCTCTGTGAAGGTCATGTACAGATTGGAAGATGCATTGAATAACCAACCAGCACTTCTTCACAAAGTAGTTTTATTATTTAGTCTTTTCTTGCCTTGTCAAAGTAGAAGTTGAGTAGTGGCTAGCATTTCTGAAGAACAGAAACCTAACTAAAATAATATATTTTAATGAAAGTCAACTCTTGGACCTGAGAGATCACATTTCTTTAAATTTCAGTGGGAAATCACCATAGTTCATCCCATTCAACCTGATAATTTGCTGTAATGCTATTTGTTCCTACTCTTGTCCAACCATTCAGCCAGGCAATACAATTCCACAGTCAGCTATATTAACCATTGTCTTGAGATTCAAACATGCTGCTACTTCTGTTCATTTGTTAAAACATAATAATATCCCTGAAATCGGATCAGCTAGAGGAAAATTTAATATTTTGCATTTACTTCTAAAGCATCTGCCAGTGGTCACGTTCAGAGGAAAGAAAACCAGTACAAAATAATAATAGATAATTTTCCTTACGGAAAATGTCTTAATTCAGGTAAGCTAAATGGTTTGTCTGAAGCATGGTTTTTATTCTTTTATATTTTTACCCTTTTTGTGTATGTTCTGATTATACAGAATGATTTTAATATTTTTTTTTAGACTTTTTGACACATTTGATTAGAGGTGCACCAGTATATTGGTGGCATATTGGATCAGCACTGCCTCCACCTCACTCTGATGGGAAAAAAAACTGTTCTCAGCCAGAATGGCTGACCTGTTTGACAAGGCTTTAAACTAAGATCACTTTGAGACGGGTGGACAGTCACCAATGCAAGCCCAGCAAGTGACAACCACAGAATCAACAGATCAGGTAACACAAGGGAACAGAACTCTTCTAAGAGCACAGGGAAGCCCAGGGCTTCTGATAGCAGGAGCATAGGGAACAAACAGGAGGAACTGGCCCTTTTGCTAAGCGAAAATTAATATGATCTCATAGAGATAACGGAGACTTGGTGAAACTCCACCTATGATTGGACCATAGGTATAGATGGCTATACCTTGTACAGGAGGGATTGTGTTGCAAGGAAGGGTGGGGGTATAGCTATTTGAAGGAGCAGTACACTTTCCTACAAGCAGAGATTGGCATCTGAAGAGGGTGACTTGAGACCCTCTGGGTTAGACTATGGGGAGAACAAATACGTGGTAAAGGGGATATAACTGTAGGAGTCTATTATAGACCTAACCAGGAGGAAGAGCTTGACCACGAATTCTCTAGGGAACCGGTAGAGGCTGCATGCGCTCAGCGCATGGTCATCATAGGTGACTTTAACCACCATGACATCTCATGGAAAGAACATTCAGCCAAATCTGATCAGTCACAAAGCTCCTCACTTGCATTAACGAGCCCTATTTGATGCAATAAATCTATGGGCCAACAAGAAGTAAGGCAGTGCTGGATATGGTTCTGGCCAAAGGGGATGATCTAATGAGCACCTTGAGGATTGAAGGGAAACTAGTTGACTGATCACAAGTTGATCATTTTATCCTTCATGAAGCTGGCAAATCAGTCAGCAAAGCAATGCAGAAATCCTCAACTTTAGGAAAGCTGACTTTCACAAGCTCAGGAGGTTGGTTGTCGAGGCTCTGAGAGATCTCAATCTGACAGGGAGGGGAGTCCATGATGAGTGGTCGCTTCTTAAGGATGTGATCCTAAAAGCACAAGGAAAATCCATTCTGGCCCATAGGAAAGGTAGCAAAAGGGCTGGCTCAATAGTTCACTCATGGACCTCCTGAATCTGAAAAGAGAAGATCCATAAGGGATGAATGTTGGGAAATATCACTAAGGAGGGTTATGCAGCACTCTCCTGCACCTGTAGGGAGCAGTCCAGAAAAGCCAAGGCTGAAACCAAACTCAAACTGGCTATTGGAATCAAGGACAATAAAAAGTCCTTCAGATACATGGGAAGTCAGGGAAAAAAACCCAAGGACAACGTTGGAGCTCTGGTGAACCAAATGGGGCAGCTGAAAAAGCGAATCTCCTCAATGATTACTTTGCATCAGGTTTCCACCAGCCCAAGGTGATCACCCTGCCTGACAGGCTGCAAGATCACCAGGGTAAGGGCAATCATACGCCTATAATTGACGAAGATCTTGTGAGGAAACACCTTGAGAGGCTGGGCATCACAAGTTAGCTGGCCCAGATGGAATGCACCTAAGAGTGCTAAAAGAGTTGGCTGACATCATAGCACGACCAATGGTGAGGATATTTGAGAACTCGTGGCACTCAAGAAAGGTTCCTGAAGATTGGAAGAGGGCCAGTGTGGTGCCTATCTTTAAGAAAGGAAGGAAGATCCAGGGAACTACAGGCCAAACAGTTTGACCTTTGGAAAGATCTTGCTAAAAATTGTCAAAGAATCTATCAACAACAAGATAACGGAAAGCAACATTCTGAGAGAGAGCCAACATGACTTGGTTGTGGGTAGGTCTTGCCTCAACACCCTCATTTCCTTCTATGACCAGGTGATATATCACCTGGACAAAGGAAAAGAGCTGGATGTCATACACTTGGATTTCAAAAAAGCCTTTGTCTTGGTCTCCCATTATGTCCTCATGGTAAAACTGAAGACCTGCAGCCTCAACAAACTTGCAGTCTGATGGCTGGGAAACTGGCTCCATGGTCGGATCCAGAGAGTGATAGTCGATGGAACCAAGTCAGCATGGTGTATGGTGACCAGCAGCGTCCCCCAGGACTCAGTACTTGGACCAGTACTCTTTAATATGTTCATAAACTTTCTGGATTTGGTTGTCAGAAGTGGAGTGGCTAAGTTCACAGACAACACCAAATTATGGAGAAGTGCAGTAAATGCTACAGGATGGTGATTCAAGCCAACCTGGACAGGCTCACAACGTGGGCAGATCAACACCTGATGATGACATTCAACACAAAGAAATGCAAGGTGCTGCACCTCAGGAGAGAGAACCCACATCATACTTATAGGGTCAGCAGTGCTGCACTCACTAGCACCAAAACTGAAAGAGACCTGGGGGTCATGATTGGTCACAAGATGAACATGATCCACCAATGCGATGCCGCAACCAGCAAAGCAAATAAAACTCTGGCTTGCATCTACCGATACATCTCAAGCAAGACTGAAGAAGTCATCCTCCTGCTTTGCTCGCTCTTGATGAGGCCGCAACTGGAGTACCTCATCCAGTTCAGGGGTCCACACTTTAGAACAGATGTGGAGAAACTTGAGAGATTCCAGAGGAGAACCACACACATGATTAGAGGTCAAGAGAGCTGGCCTTATGAGGAGAGGTTGAGCGGCATGTAACTCTTCAAACTGGAGAAGAGAAGGCTCAGGAGAGACTTGCCTATAAGTATATAAGGGGTGTACATCAGGAACTGGGAGAATGTCTGTTCACGAGGGCACCCCAAGGGAAGGCAAGGTCTAACAGTTACAAACTGCTGGAAGACTGTTTTGGACTGGACCTAAGGAAAAACTTCTTTACCGTCTGAGTCTCCAAAATCTGGATTAGCCTCCTCCCAGTATTGGTGCAAGCACCGACTCTGGACACGTTCTAGTTTTATCCGGATGCTTATCTTGCTAAGGTGGGGGAATTTACATTTATTGGCTATCAGCTTTTTGGCCTTGTGTAGTTGATCGTGTTCTCCAATAAATAAAATGAATTATACCTTCTGGCCGGGGCCCCCAGACTCCTGGGTTCTCTCTTGCCCATGGGGCTGGGGCCCCCAGATGCCTGGGTTCCCTTAGAAAATGGCAGCTGTTCCCTTGCAGGCAGGCAACATTCTAGCCTGCAAGGGCCCTGCTTGGGGCTGCCAGGAGCGAGACACAGGTGGCCCTGTGTGCATGTACGCAGCTGCATGCATACACGTGGGCTGGAAAACATCTGGGCAGTGTGGAGAACAGCTCCCTACAAGTAAGT
>NW_005842925.1:131720-141227 GCF_000455745.1 Alligator sinensis
GGAGGAAAAGAGGCATGGGGGGAGGGAAAGGGTAGGGGAGTATATCGAGGGCCCCCACAGTGAAGGAGGGAGTGGGGCAGGGGCTGGGGGGCACTGCCCAGCCAGGGTGATGCATGGTATGACAGCTGAAATTGTCTGTGTAATAAAGGTGCTTGCTGAAGGCCCTATGAAGATTAGACCAAGTGTTTTTTCTGTGTTTGTTTAGATATTAAGCTATATGTTGTTGCTAAAAGCCTAATTAAAGATTAAGATGTAGCGAGGCCTTATATAAAGTAAGGCCTAGTAAATTTACACTGCCCAGCCAGGGTGATGCATGGTATGACAGCTGAAATTGTCTGTGTAATAAAGGTGCTTGCTGAAGGCCCTATGAAGATTAGACCAAGTGTTTTTTCTGTGTTTGTTTAGATATTAAGCTATATGTTGTTGCTAAAAGCCTAATTAAAGATTAAGATGTAGCGAGGCCTTATATAAAGTAAGGCCTAGTAAATTTAGCAAAGCCTTGTAGTAGTAAGGCAGGCCCTGTGGTGTAGTTAAAATTAACTTATCAAAGAAATGCAAGGCTTGTACTGCTAATTGGTCAGTCTAAGGACAGTTGAAGTAAAAGGAATCTGAGTGGTTGTATGTTATCAGTATCATTCGGAAGCTTTAAATTGGCTGGAATATCTGGAAACCATTCAGAAGGAAGATACAGCTCTGTGAAAAGGATTAGTTAGCTGTTGCCTGGATCAGTGGGCCCGTGGACCTCGAGGAGCCCAAGGACTGCATTCCAGGGTCCTTTCCCGGTACCCCTTTGGACAGTGTCGTTCAGGGATGCCTGACTTCGCTGAACTTTGTGGAAAGAGAAGCTTGCTGTGTACCAGGCATCAGAGGGGACTGCTGATAAGTTGCCGACGCAAAGTGCTTTTGTCTGTCATTGTTTGTCTTGTTACTACGCGTAGTTGTGTTTTTGTTAAGTCAATAAATCTTTCTTACCTTTCTACCCCCGACCATACTCTCAATCCCGAACCCTCCGCAGGCGGCTGGGACACATGGGACCCAGGGTGGGGAGTGGGACAGCCATGGGTGGCTCATCCATGGGGAACAGCGGGGGACATGCCCCCCCTCCAGACCTGTGCACTCACTGTGGGTGTGCAGGCTGCTCACTGGGTTTGGGAATCTCTGGTCTGCTGCCTTTGCTCAGGGAGCCCTGTGCCAGTCATACACCCCCTGCCTGCCTGGCAGCAGTAGGGGCAGCAAGTTGTGCCTCCTGCTGCCGGGCAGGCAGGGGTGCGCAGTTGGCACAGAGTTTGCAGGGCAAAGACAGCAGAGCAGACAGCCCTGAGCCCACAGCAGACAGCCCACATCCACCCTTGCCCCACTCAGCTCTAGCTCACTTTAGCATCCCTGCGTTTAAAAATGGTGGAGGCGGCACTTGAACTAAAGCTCATTCAATGAGTTTATGGCCCCCTTGTAGCCCCGCTCCCAGCACTACTGACATAGCCACCCAGACTGAACACAGCCTGGCCAGGAACAGCCCAGCGCTGCCCTGGCCCCAGCCCCCTCTGCATTTAGATCGGGGAGGCAAGCACCCCCCCATGCCCTCCTGGGCTATATGCCCCCCCACACCCCCTCCAGATGAGCCGCTCGTGGCTCTGTCCCCTGCCTTGCCCTGGCTGCAGCTGCAGGCTGAGATTTGCGCCCTGAGCCCTGCTGCATGTGTCCCCCAGACCTCCGTCCCTTCCCTCCCCCACTGACTGATGTGCTGGGCTTGGGGTGGTTGCGCACATGCGGGCTCAGTCCCCACAACCCAGGATCAACTTGAAGAGGCTCTGGGATCCACCAGTCAATCCCGATCAACCAATTGGTGACCACTGCTCTAGGAATTGTTACAGTGTAGTGAAATATATTGTTTGTACAGTAGCTTTGATAGAGACAATACACTAGCCTGGAGTCTAAATCCAGACTCCTGTTTATCATATAAATGTAATATTTGTATATTGTGTGCTGTCACCATCTTGCCCTGGCCTCTTCTCTACTTTGGCTATGTATGTTTGACATACCAGTATCTGACTAATGGGAACAGGTAGAGGGGCTTAAACTAAGATTTTTCTTTTAAAAGGTTTCACCACTACTTCCGCTAAAATCATGGAAATATGCCTTGCCCGCAAACTCAGCTCTGCAAAAAAAAGCCTCCATACTGCCCAGCATTCCAGGAAAAAGCTGTTAGGTTGTGACATCCAATCCACAGAAGATGGGAAGAAGCCCAACACTTTTTGCTGTGGGTATTTTGGAACTGAAATTATTCAGACTGAGGAATGAGACTCATCATGTTTAGTAATAGTCAACTTGGCTGCAGAAGGGAGGTCTGGATTGTTTCAGTTTATGAAAAATAAAACAAAAAAAATTAGCTGTCATTCTCAGTGGGACTTGGTATATAGACTTGAGGTTCTCAACCTTTTAGCGTCAACCCTCCACAATCTTTTTTGTTTTGTTTTGTTTTTGTTTTTTTTAATGTGTTGACATTCCCAGTTGAGAGCCACTTGCACTCAGCTTACTTCAGTGGTTCTCAACCAGGTGCTGCTGCCAAATAATTACTTAAGTGTTCAGATACCACAGACTTACTATAAGAACCTGAAGTGACCAGGATAAAACATGACACACCAAGGTCTACAGCATTTTCCTGATATTTCCTCCCTTAAAGGAAAATGCTGAGTTCCCCTGTCAGTTTTTGTCTTTTTCCTTTAATTAAGTACACTTGTTTTAAAACATATGAGTGATTCTTCTGGCACTGATATGATTTCCTGTTGAATTCTTCAGTGGAATGTTATTTAACTTCCCTCCAATACAGACTTTCTCTCTTGGAAGGAATTGGGAGTGGTGTGCTTTCATGGGATTGACTGACAAGTGTGTCAAATACAACTCTAATATGGTCTGATGTACTAAGGTGCACAGTGCTCCCAATTCCTCCGTAAACCAGTAGGCACTGAAGATGCTCATTAGCTTACAGAACTGGGACAACTGAAGCACTGAGCACCAGTGTAACTATTACCAAGGTCCAGTCCTGGTATTTCTCTGTTTTCCTTCACTCCATGCTGAGGTAAATCTCATTTACAGTCTGTGGAGTTTTGCTTAAGTAAGGAACTTGAACCAGTGGAAACTGCTAATATTTAGTACTAATCAAGGTATCAAACTGCTCTGCACACATGTTGCACAGCCAGAATGCGAAAAGGCACAGGTGTATCGTAAAAACAACTCTTGCACTGTAGTTAACCATCACGATTAGCACAATGGATAGATGATTGCTATAGACTATTTGAGGCACCTCATAGCTTGCAACATAGCTTGAAATCTTGCAGAGTTGACACATTTAGAGTGAAATATAATTGTTTTATAGGGTAGGGAGCCAGTGAGATCATATTTCAGATGACCCCATTCAAGTGCAGAAATGCTAGATCTTGAATGAAGTAGAGACTGGTTTCAGCCAAAATATCCCTCTGGTTAAATTCAAGAGGCTGAAACCCAGGGGAACCATTTGAAGTTTCCAATACTCTGGTTTATATGAACACTGAAGTTCTAGTCTTGAACACTTTTAAAAAAGCTCAATGGGACCAGTTCTCACACCTATACCAGCAGCCAGCAATCTTTCTAAGCTGCAGGCTGGAACAACCTGGCTCCTGTTGGAAGTTTCTCTGTCTTTTGATCCCTCACTTCCCAGCTGCAGCTGCTGTCTGCGTGCAGCTTTCAGGCAGTGGAGGCATGAGCAGGGGCTGGGCAGCAGCAAGCTACATCTGTGCTGCTGCCACTTCTCCCTGCCCTGCCTCCCAGCTGCAACACAAACATAGCTCTCCACCAGCTGGAACCCACAATCATGCTGTGAGATAAGGGCCCAGGGGCTACAACTTCCAGGTCCCTTCCAGGGCACAAGCAAAGCCCTTTGGGTCTGCAGACCATATGTTGCCACCCCCTGAATTAAATATATTTTTTTATAATCTAGTCCAGGGCTGTTCAACTTCTGGGCAGCTGGGGGCCACATGCCACGAGGCCTGCAGACCTAGACATGCCACACAGGTAGCTTGTCCTCCCTTAACCGCTCAGGCAGCTCACTGGATTTTAATTGAGTAAAATCCATCTGTGTAATTTACAAATGTTCATTGTCTCCTGTTGGAGCAGTCTATCCCTTTAAGAAAGCAAGGGTTTCTTTGCCCCGTTGATGCTGAAGTCTTAGAAGGCTTATTTTTTGTAGCAATGGATATAATTTCACTGTTCATGTAAATTAATTTAAAATGTGGGGAGTTATGAAGACGTTATTCTTTTGCAAATTGTGCTCTACTGATTAAAGTTTTATATACAGTACTCTTATTTTAGTCTTACTAAAGGCACCTGGAAACAATTTCCTTTATGTATTCTAACTAAAAATGGCACTTTTGACTGCTGCTGAAAGAGAATTTTTTTTGTAAGTTTAAACTAAATGTTAAATGTATTGCTTTTCATCCTCCCTTTTGTTATCTTAGTGTGTATGTAGCTTCCAAGAGCCATCAGTCAGGTTCTGAGTGTTTGATCAATGTCACACATGCCAGGAGCCCCCCAGTGCATGCTGAGATAGACGAGTGGCTCCCACAGAGAAGGGGAGAACAGTTCTACAGTGTATTTGGTAGTATAGGGCACCTATACATATGCCCCATGCCTGCTCTGATGCTTGCTAATTAGCACATGTTGAAGCCTGCTCAATTCATAGTATCATAGTGCTTAGGGTCAGAAGGGCCCTAAACAGATCATTAGGTCTGACCCCCAAATTAATTAGCATGCTCCAGCAGCCTCAGCATCACATGTATTCAATGTCCCCATGCTTCAAAATGGCAACAAGGATGCTTTAACTAAAGCTTGTCAAACTAAAGCCTCCACTACAGTTGTCAACAACAGCATCTGGTTCTTAGGGAAGAATGTGTACATCAACTAATTCAAGAAGATGAAAAGAATTGAATAATTAGAAATGTAAAGTGTGGAGTGGAAGAAATGTGAAGAGTAGAGGCCACTAAGTACAAGAAGAGGATTTTGAAGAAGAGTACAGTCTGTCTGCGGGACATGACTGGGGTGTTTTTTTCCAATTTCTTTTTTTCATTGTAGATCCACCAAAGGGTGTTGGGGGGGCGGAGGGGTTGTTTTTTGTTTATTTCAGGAGGGTACCGTGCCTCAATCCTCATAGACTTAAACCTCCATTAAGAGAATATTATGATCCGTACTGAAAAGGAAGGTGCAGTTTTTTGTTGCTTTCACAATGCAATGTCTTGGGTCAGTGTTAACTATCCTTGGAATTTTTCCTTCCACTGTCTGTATTCTCTGTGGTAGTCTCCTGGTGTGGTTTCCACTCAAAAAATCAGAACAACCACACACCCTCTCATTCCAGCTTCCAGATGTAAAGTCAGCAAAGGACTATTAGACTTCCATGTCTTGCCTGCACTGAAGAAATACATACCACAAAAATCTGCTGGTTCAGCTGAACCAGAGCTGCTGTTTGAACAAGAAGCCTGTGGCTGGATTAGTATTCTACCCTTATTCTGACTAGGCTGGCTCAGCAGGTTTAACTAAATCAGTAGTAAAAAAGCATCCAGGAACACAGTGTACATTATAATGGCTTCTACTTATTCTCCAAATTCTATATCACTAATCTCCTTTTCATCACATATTACAAGGGAAGATGTATATTTGTACTGGATTGCTGTCCTGAACACACATTGGCTCCACCACACCTACTGGTGAAAGTGTCCTGAGCAAGGAGAGACAATAGGTGTGTGAATGTGTTTTTGATGTCACTAGTACACGTGAGGAACAAGAAGGAAAAATCATGGGATGCACTGTTTTGTGGGGGCTGGGGTTTGGTTTGTTCTTTTTAAGCCAGAACCAGCTTTCTTCAAGAAACATAACGTTTCAGTCTCTGTGTTTAATTCTACTGTTGATTTACCATTGACTATCTCATAGATTCATAGATTGTAAGGCTGGAAGGGACCTCGGAAGATCATCAGGTCCAGCCTCCTGCATCAGGCAGGATAGACAATTGGGGTCAGGTG
The DNA here is from genome assembly GCF_000455745.1 of Alligator sinensis. NCBI lineage: Eukaryota > Metazoa > Chordata > Crocodylia > Alligatoridae > Alligator > Alligator sinensis. Next base: position 137,765 of record NW_005842925.1, read on the forward strand.
ACCATCCTGTTCGTACTACTGACCAGCAGATAGTGCTTAGGGATCATTAAAGCACAATTAACCCTTAAATTGAGCGTGAAATATGAACACAGACGACTCAAGTGTCCTAAAATCAAAGTCTAACTTTATTAGTACAACAAGAATTATGTTAGCAGTTTCTGTATTCAGAGAGAAAAACACTTAGTACAATGATCTCACCCAATACCAGATGTTACTTTGCTTCACAGAAAAGACGGCCACTCCATTCCTGAAGCAAAGGGTGTGTCGTTGGCTGAGACAATCCAGACAAGTCTTGAAAGCTGGATTTATGATTAAAATAATGATGACAACAAGAATGCACTTAACTTTCTTGCTCCCCCCTTTTATGCTTTTCTTTAACTTGACTCCTTTGACTCCTCACTTTCAGATTGGTCTTTCTGCAATCAGTATATTGTCCATATTTTCCAGCCCTTTGGTTACCTTTCCTCCATGTGAGGATGGACTTCCTTTGTGCTTTGAGGATCGTATCTTTAAGGAATGACCACGCGCTCCTTTCACCTTTGGCCCCTGGTCCCTTTACCGTTTCCCTACTAGTGACCTGAGCTTGCTGAAATTTTCATTTTTGAAGTCCAAAATTTCAGTCCTGCTATTTAATTTGTCTGCCTTGCGACAGACAGTGAAGATGATGATTTCATGTTCGCTGTCACCCAGGCTACCTTCTGTTTTTAAGTTGGTCACCAGGTCATCCCCCTTGGCCAGGACCAAGTCTAGAATAGTGTTACCCCTGGTTGGCTCATGCACCTCCTGAGTCAGGAAAAGCTCTTTGATGCAGGTCAGGAAGGAACATGACCAATCCAACTTGGCTGAGTGTTCCTCCCAAGAAATATTAAAGTTGTCCATGTCAACCATGTCCTGTGCTTGTGTGGCCTCTGCCAGTTCTCAGGCAAACTCTAGATTGAGCTCCTCCCCCTAGTTTGGTGGTCTGTAGTATATACCTACAGTTAAGTCTGTCTCACCGCCCCTCCCCCCCTGCAGTTTTACCCAGAGGGTTTCAAGCCATCCTTCTTTGGAGCTGATGTTGGTCTCCAAGGAGGTGTACTGCTCCTTCATGTAGAAAGCTGCCCCTTCGCCCTTCTTCCCTACTCAATCCCTTATATGCAGGGATTCTCTAAATATATTCAAACTTTTTCTCTAGTTATATCTGAACAGGAGGCTCTTTTAAAATGATACAACTTATTTATAATTAAGTAGAAATTTCAGCACATGTATATTTTTCTTCTAAGAGGTAGAATCTAGCAAAGAAAAGTTAAAAATTAGAGGAGGATCCAATTAAAGTTAAGTCTCTTCATATATCAATATAATCATTTTATTGTAAGAACTTTGTACTACGTACCTTCTAGGCCTATTTTAAAGAGTTTAAAATATTTTGTTGCGCCAGTTTTTTATCCCAAAGTCTGGTAGTCGGGGGCATCAAATACCATGAATACAATTGTAAAAAGCCAGGGACAACTGTCAAAGCTTTTCAAAAGACCCAATACTTTTCTTGCCCTTTAAAATATCATGAGTTTTTAAGGTTGTTAAGATTTGTTGCATCAAGACCATCCAGGACTAGAAGGAATTCCAACCTGTCCTATTAAATAAAATGTATTGTAGATGGAAAAATCCTAGCTATGTAGTTAGGAACAACACTGTATAGCCTAACCCAAAAGCTATGGCTGAATCCCTGAAAAGGGAAGATAAGCCATGCAGAAACACTCGTTTAACTTATCTAGCAGAGACTTGTATCAATAGCTAAGCTGTCCAACTGTCCACAAAGCTGTCCAGCGTTTTCAAGAATCCAGAATCTCATTGCACTGTAACACAGAAAAGTAGGGTCATGTAATCATCCATAAGCTTTTTAGCTAGATTAGCCTTGTTTGTAGAATTAGTATTGATAGTCAAGTGTCCTTTATATAAAAGTGAGCAGTGTTTGGTGTGGCCATTGTGCAGCTGATAAATGTAGGTATCTCCTCCCCTGTGACAGAAAAGTGTAAAGATGAATGTTCTTGTTTATTGATTTATTTTGGACCCAAACAAATTAGGATGCATCTGAATTTCTCTTTTTAAATGCCTTGTCCATCTGCCTTTCTTTTAGAGATTTATTGCTGACCTTATATATTTGAAAAGTGTGTGCAAATGCTGAGGAAGTCTAACAAAAATATTGTATTCCCCTGTTCTGCAAAATCATAGGTTGATTCCATCAAGCCTTGCAGAAAGAAAATGGCTGTCCCTTCTTAAAAATTAATTCCTGTTTGTGGTTATATCATATTGATTCCGCTGGTGTTGGCTTAAAGAACAGACTCCATCATTCATATCTTTCTTCTAGAAGAGGAAAATAAGCTTTAAATAGATTTTTAATGAATTCATGGTGTGGAGGATATAGAAAGGTTTTGGATGATCTAACTAGTCTGCTGTGGTAAATATTAGGTTTATAAAATGACTCTGCTTTGATCCAGGATTATAGCCCACACTCAAAAGCCAAATAAAAAAGCCAAACTTTCCATGATGAGGTAAGAGACCATCTTTTCTCCTTTAGTTCTTGTAGCTCCACTGAGAAAGTTTACCTTTTAGCTGTAAATTTTGTCTTTTGCCAGTCATGTCATATGGCAAAGAGTTAAGTTAGGAAAGTACTTGAGGCTTTTTAAAGACTCACTGAATAGAAAGTACTTGAACTGCATTTGGATGAGCTAGTCAGGAGATGAGGAATAAAAAAGAAGTGAAGTATTCTGAAATGTGATCAGCTCCTAACAAGATTTAGAGAAGCAGTATAATGCTGCATCAGGGGGTCTCGTCTCTATTTCAACTTTACTAGGGTACTAAAACTCCATATGTGAGGCCACCTTAAGTATTTGAATAAAACCTCTAAAAAGGTCTTTGATTAAAATAAGGAATATGAAGGATTTGGGACAAAAATTTTTTAGAGCCTGCGTTCATATTTCCTGAAGTACCAGAATTTTTAAGGAAAGTAGGTCCCAGTTCAACACAATTTTTAATATAGTGGCTTGCTACCCACAGAGCAGGTGGGGAGTGAGGGAAGGAACTGTAAGAAGGTTCTCCACCTAACCCTGTTGAAATTCCTCAACTCTAATTGCATGGTGCCATGCACATATTAGAAGGCCCATTGAAACATGTGTCCCTGAGTCCCATCACCAAGGGGACCACCAGTGGAAGGCAGTTTTGATGATTATTAACTGTGTCCTCTCAGACCTTGGATCAAGGCTGCAATCATGAAAACACATTGTCTTTACCAACCAAGGATGAATATGAACCAATAGCCTAGTTGTATAAATCCCCTTATCTCACTAACAGTTCTTGAACCCTTGAGTTCAACCAGTTAATTCTGTCTTAATATGTAGTTCTGTACGGGGAAAGCCACAGTTCTATATTGTAACTAGTGGGGGTGTGAATAGAATTGGTTTCCTGCTTTAAAAATAACGTGCATTAC
>NW_005842925.1:141237-159721 GCF_000455745.1 Alligator sinensis
ATGGTGTTTAGGAGTTACTTCAGGTACCACGTCTCTCCCAGGGGTGCATTCAGCTTGCAAACCCATACAGTAGTATCTGAAGAAACTGTCCTTCCTATCCAGAGAAAAGGGCTTGGAGGAGGAGGATAGCCTTTCACCCTCAGACAATGGCAGCATGCGAGTATATGGTTGGTGTCACCTGACACTGGCTTCCTATAATTATTCTGTGGATGGAAAACTTTGTGTCTGTAACACCCAAGCCAGGTGCATTCAGCTTGCAAACCCATACAGTAGTATCTGAAGAAACTGTCCTTCCTATCCAGAGAAAAGGGCTTGGAGGAGGAGGATAGCCTTTCACCCTCAGACAATGGCAGCATGCGAGTATATGGTTGGTGTCACCTGACACTGGCTTCCTATAATTATTCTGTGGATGGAAAACTTTGTGTCTGTAACACCCAAGCCACCTGTCTCTGTGGGTGTATGGTCACTCTGTACTTGTGACATACAAACCACTGACCTCTGTACTGTTTAAGGAGGACTGAGCCACTACCTGCCTGGCAGGTGCCTGTTTCACATTGGCTGTTCTTATACGTCGGGACTGGGCACTATTCAACTCCATCAGTTTCTCATGTTCTTAAGATTTGCAGCCCATGCCTGTTGTGTGTCTTTACATTGTAGTGTTCTCAGGTTGCTGGTTCAGGCTGCTAGATTAAGTACCAATTACCCCCAAGTAGTTCACTGTCGTAAAAGATCTTGTCCCTATTTCCTGTCTTTTGGGTCAGGTGGACTGATGAGGGTCTCGGCATTTCTATTCTCCCCCTAGGCCCAAGGTTGCGATTGCACTTGTTTGACCATGAAACAAACTATGCAGTCAATATTTAATAAGGTTACATGGCAGCTCTTCATTAACTGAGTTTTTGTAGAGCTTTTAAATATCAAAGGTTATTTTGAGGGTGTAGAAAAATGGCCTATAAAACAAAAGTGCATCTCTCTGCATATTAGCTAAATGCACTTGACTTTATGTACTCCAAATGCTACTAATTCTACTTATACATACAATACTGATTAAATGGGGCACTTCACTACTTGGTTTCTATTGACACACATACACACTGATTATGCTTAATCTTTCAGTCAGTTACTTTGTATATATTTTACTAATCAACCCTATGTGTGTAATGGATTCAGCTGCAGATTTCAGTAACAACTTTTTATATGTTATGCTAAATGAGCTGTATTGCTCTGGAGAGCTAATTGTACCATATAGTTAACTGGCCCAGCTGTGAACATGGAGGATCCAGCTTGACACTGTAGTAGCAGCATGTTTTGGAAAGCAAAAATTCTCATTTATTTGTTAATTGACCTGCATGCTTCAGTACTCAATCTGTTTTTTCTATTATTTAAATTTTGATCTTGCCAATTGCACAATGAAAAGGACAAAGACAACTGAATCCATCTGGTAACTAACAGCCCCCAGGTCAAAAACCTTGGTCGCATCATTAATGATCTCCAACCCTTCCTGGAAAATGACAGTCATCTCAGGGCAGCCTTGCGGGGACAAGCTTGCCCTACCTTAAAGAGGATAACCACTAATCTCAAACAGTGATTCTCCAGCAACAGGCTACTTGACTCCTATTTTTACTAGGCCTTTCAGCAGACCCAGATGCCATCTGTGCCCCTCATCAGCACAGCCACAGTCACTGGACCAAACCAAAGAGATTATAGCATCCTAAATTAATTCACCTACTCTTCTACCAGTGTCATAAATGCCATCACCTACTTACAGTACCCCTCTGCCATCAACATTGCACGGGAATCCTTATGTGTAAGAATGATGAATAAGCATTGATTTTAACATCAGTAGCAGAAAGACGCACAAGATCACTTGACGTTCCATTACTGACCTCAAAGTGGCTGTTCTTAAACAACAAAACTTAAATGCAAGATTGAAGAACAAGAAATCATCCACACCCTGGACTGCATTAAGCATGGTCTCAACAGAGATTATGGATTCTTACCCCATTTTCTACACTAGCTTTTATCATCCCTGTGTCTGTCAGGGTTGACTGATATGTTTATCCCCTTTGATCCCTCCTTCTGTATGTATGATTCAGTTAGTCTATAAGGTGCACTTCTACCCCCATGTACTTCTAAGGTGCATTTTCATCAGTGTGATGAAATCATCAGCAAAGCTAACCACACTTTATCATGCATCAGCAGATGCATGACAAATAGAACCAAGGAAGTGATACTTCCCCTCTATGTGGCATTGGTCAGACCGCAGTTGAAGTACTGTGTCCAGCTTTGGGCACTGTGCTTTAATAAGGATGTGGATAACCTTGAGAGGGTCCAGAGGAGGGCCACTCATATGGTTATGGGTTTGTAGGCCAAGCCCTATGAGGAGAGGCTAAGAGACCTGGATTTCTTCAGCCTCTGCAAGAGAAGGCTGAGGGGTGATCTTGTGGCTGCCTATAAATTCATTTGTGGAGGGCACAGCAAGGATCCGGAGATGCTCTGTTCACCAGGGCACCTCTTGCGGTAACAAGGAACAATGGTCACAAACTGACAGCAGATTTAGGCTAGACATTAAAAAGAACTTCAAGGTAAGGGTGGGCAGAATTTGGAATGGGCTTCTAAGAGAGGTGGTACTCTCCCCTACCTTGGGGGTCTTTAAAAGAAGGCTGGATAGGTATCTGGCTGGGGTCATTTGACCCCAGCAATCTTTCCTGCCCAGGGCGGGGGATCGGACTCAATGATCTGTTGAGGTCCCTTCCAACCCTAGCATCTATGAATCTACCCCACTTTCTGCCCTTTGATCACTTCAATTCACTTTCCATGGCTCCTAGCAGTATCTCTTCCTTTCTTCCCCTTTTCTCTATCCTTTGTATTTAAATAACCTTTTTCTTATCTATTTAGTAGCCCTGTCTTCTGCAAGCCCATTCATAGCATCTGTAGCCCAATAAAGCTCATGCCCCTCTGAATGAATTAGTCTGTAAGGTGTCACTCTGCCTTGCCTTCTGCCTAACTTCAGATTAACACTACTAATTATTCTCAGTGACACTGTTATCTATCTGTATGTTCTTCTCACTGAGCTGTTTTATGTTTTTTTGTTGTTTTTTTTTTACCTGAACAGTTTGTTTTCTTAGGCTGAAATGGATGACTGGTAAATGTTTTATTTACCCTGCATGAAAAATACAGGGCGGTAAACTCATTTATGAAGGCTTTTCTGAAAAACACTGGTATCAGTGGCATGTCCCAAAGAAAGGTCACCAATAAATTGAGTGAACCTATTTCAGGGTTTCTAAAACAATGTGTAGTTTCATTAGCAAAAATCATTCATAGACTTAAATATAACAAAAGCAAGATATTTGGTGGGTCAAGGTATAGATTCTCTTGGGTAAATGTCCAAAAGTGCATAAATTAACTGCCCCTTTCCCATGACTGACTGACTGGTTCCCTGAGCTCCACACTTCCAATATGTTTTGATCTTTTCCATGCTTTTTGTTGTCAACCCCACCTCTTTAGCAGACAGCCCTCTATTGGAGAGAAAAGATCTATCTGAATGTCCAAGTCTCATTGTCTAGTACCCCAGACCTCTGAAGTAAAATTGCTTGGTTTTTTCCAGTTATGTGCCACCAGTGCTTGTCACATAGCTATTAATATATCGTTGGGGACCAGCTGAAAGGTTTCCAGATCAAGGAGAAGATAGTTAGGAGTGACAGTGATTTGAGGTTTACAACAGAGTGTCCCAGCATCTGTTGATGAATGTGAGAAGGTAAAAAATGTTCAGGGTGGAGGGACTTGTAATTAAAAATGTTTTAATAAATATTTAACAATAGTAGAGGACTAACCCTGCCAATAGTCATGTTTGTTTTTTAAAAATAAACGATACCAGTTCATTCATCCATAGTTAAGATGCTTTAAGTCAGTACAAAATCAATTCACATCTCGTATAGGAAGAAAGTATCCAGAGATGGCAATGCTTCTAGATAACTTATAGTTTCATAGTTGGTAAATACTCTAAGATGTAAATTGCTTTCTAAAGTGCCCCATTGAATTATCTTACCTCTACAAAGGTTTGGCCAATATGATTTAAAAGTCAATAGGTAAAATATTTAGCTATATGTTACACAAAGTTTATGTTCAGTAAAGTAGGTGATCATGAACGAAGTACAGGTTATTTCAGATGCTAATATCCAAAGCGGGGGTGGAGGGGGAACCCTTTCTTGGGGTGGTTTTACTTTTTTACAGTTAATCCTTTAGTTGACTCTAATTTAGAGGCTAATGAAAACAATACATTCTCATTTATTAAAAAAAATTCTCTAATCTGTGTACTTTATGCATTTAACTATACAATGTATGCAAAGTTTCACTTATTCCCATTATATTTAGGATTCTAAATATAATTCTGATCCTGTGATTTGCAGCAAAGTAGCAGGTGTCTGAACCTTCATGGAATCTATGAATGTAACTAGGACTTCAGGATGTTTGTGCAAGTCTTTTACATGGCAAGAGGCCTGAGAGGGGCAGGCTTAATATATGTGACTTTTAAAATTATTCTTTTTTTATAAAACTGATTAGATTTCAAGTTGATGTTTCTCTAACAAATGTAATTTGACTGCATGAAGAAGATACATATAGTATAGCTGGTATAATGCGTATGCCAATTAATAACTTCTATCAAGTAAATGAGATGGAGAATGGTAGCCAAAAGGCTGAATAGCAACCTCTGTAGTAAGGGAATTGTTTATTAGAACAGAATCAGTTTCGCTTATTCCATTTAGGATTCTGATCCTGCAATTTTCAGCAAAAGGGCAGATATGTGTACCAACAAGGGGTCCACAGATGTCACTGGGGCTTTATGGTGTTTGTATAAGTCTTTTACATGGTAAGAGGCCTGAGGGGCAGGTGTCATATGTTACTCTTAATTAGAGAATAAAGTAAAATAGGACAATTCCTTAATTTTTCTTTAAATTAAAATAGTCTGTTACTACCAAAAATGCTTTTAGTGTAGAGATTCCTTCCTACCAAGAAGTTTGACCCAAGCACCCATTAATTTAATAGGATATTGGGTCTATAGCTACAGTTGCAACTTAGACTTCTGTCTGCAAAGGTTTTGGAATTGGCAGCATGTATTCTGGAAGAAGTGGTCCCACCAAAATCTGTGATGAATCAAGTTGATCATTCCAGGCTGTATTTCTTAATAAGTTTTCATAGCATGCTTCTACATGTGCCTAGCCAAGCCCTGGGCAGCAGTGACAAACCACCTCCCAAGAAGTTAATGGAAAGATAATACTTTGTCCAATAAGTAAGGGAGAGTTAATGTGTAATCCAAGCCATAAATAACACACCCACACACATACATCAGTATGAGAATGCAGTGAGATATTTTGCAACACTATTAGTCATTAGTTTAAATAACTTGGGCAGAAAAGTCGGAATGAAGAGGTTAGATGTATCAAAAGCCATAAAAGTTGGCAAAGAGTGTAGCTTGTTTGTCCTGGTTAAAAGTTATTGGGCCCTGGAGATTTTTACAGGAAAAACTCCTGTTGGGTTACCCACATAAAGTTATTAGAATTTTATTTATTTATGCATCTGTCATTAGAGTGGATCAAGTAACATTTGCTGTCTTCTGCCATGCAAAAAGAGAGAGCAAACTAAAATGCGTTAATGCTACCATGTATTAACTGGGACACACCTCAGATTGAGGAGCATTTTACAGGCAATTAGCTGAGTTGTGGTTTTTGGTGGGTGTTTTTTGGGGGGTTTGTTGGGGGGTTTTTTTGGTTGGTTGTTTTTTTAAGAATGGGCTAAGTATTGAAAATTAAATAAAGTTGCATGGCTTGGTTTTGCTTCCTGAGATGCAATGATCTGCACTCCTTACTAGTGGAGTAGTGGTGAACAACAGGATGCGAGACAGCATCTTCCACTGCAAAAATACTGCAGTTTTCACAGGGTTGGGGATGATGCAAACAGCAAAACTAAAGCCAATGTGGATTTCAGTAAGACTAAGTATGGAAGCTGTATAATGGTGGAACTGAGAGCTAAATTCTGCTAGCAAGGCCTCTTCACTATGCTTCTTGGATGGTTGATTTACTACCAAGGCTCTCTGGTCTCTTACCAAATACATTACTTAAGGCCTTAACTCACTGGCGGGGCTTTCCATCTGCCTGACACTGGGCTGCTTTTCTGGTTTTCAGACACATTCCTCTTTATAAAAACAACTATGGATTTTTCAGTCTTGCCACAGTCAGGGTTTCTTCTTTAGTCCTTGTTCTCTACTGTTGTCTGCTTCTGAAGCTTTGACACACAGCATGTGATTTTTTGGGGAGGAATGCTGGAAGCTTCATTAGGGCCCTTGTCTTTCCAGCTGGACACAGGCCTAGGCTGGATTTAGCATGCTGACACAAGCCGCCTATTTTTTTTGCAATCCTGTTCTTCTGCAGTTACAGGATTGATTCAAGCCTGTGGTACGTGCTACAGCATGAATCAACATTTTGTAGGTAGAACTGAGGAAGTGTCATCTGCTGAGCAACTTGCTGGGCTTCTTACCGCTTGAAGCATGTCGTTTAAAGTTAATGAAGCTAGGTAGCCATTTTTGCCAACACACAGATTTTTCTTATGGTCTTCTCAATTATTTGCTCAGATTTGATACATTTTAAAACTGTTCTCTCTTGATTCAGTTCAAGGAATCCCAACTTACACTTTGTTCAACATCCTACAGTTTATTCAGTCCTAATGTATGACCTCAAAATTTGGACAAGAATCATTATTTGTAGATGGACAGAGTAGGTTAAGTAGAATGTTGGGTGTTAATCACAAATCACTTGCTTCCTATTTTTGAAGAATGAACATGTGTAATAGTGTTGAATGCAATAATCGCAAAGGAAAACTCCATTTGATGCAACATTACTGAGCTTCAGACCTATTGGGTAAAATCCAGGCCTGATTTGAGCCAGTAGCAAAACTTGCACAGGTTTTAATTAGGGCCAACATTCCACCAGTTATTTGTAATGAAAGAAAGATCCATCTTGGATGAGGTAACTGGATAGACCTCTTATTTGTGCCAGTGAAAGCAACTCCTCTACCTTATATTTATTTATTTATTCATTATCACTTCTATGGCTCTCAGTACCAGAATGTCTGTGCAGGTGAGCTTAACTGCATCCTCTTCTAAGCACATTGTTTAAATGTTTTATTACACGATCTGTATGTTCTTTTCCAAATATACCATTTTAAATAAGATCTTACATGCACAGTGGCAGGCTTTAGTAACTAGTGTTATAACAACAAGAAACAATCTGCCTTTCTTCAAACTATATAGTGTACAGTTTAGGTAAACTTCAGCATGCATGCACATTGTGTTGTAGTTACAGGTGCTAATATGAATGTATTAACAATAATAGCGCTATCTGTCAAATAATTCAGACTATAGCTTGCTGTTCAAATGAACGTTTCCATGTTATTAAATGTTCAACCCCTCTGCCTCCCCAAAACAATCTTAGATTTCAGCTCGAGAAAAAATATGTCAAATTTTGACTTATATATAAATTAGGAAAATATATTTTAAGCAACTGACAAGGACCCTTTGCAACAGAAATGGGCATTGGATATATGAGAGTCTGGTGGAAGAGGGGAAGAGCTAGAAAGGCTAACTGAAGCCTGGCACAAGTGCATAAACAAGTGTGCTTGCTTACACTAAAGTTGCATTTGATCCCTTACCCTTATTTGCTTAGGAATAACAAAGGAAGGAGCCTTCGCACTTCGCTAGCCATAAGCATTGCATTCTGTGAACATTGGGCCCACCTAGAAAACTTCCAAATGTGCTTTGAAGGATAAATGTCACAGGCTGCTACTCAGTTAATTATTTTTAAGAGCACATTCACAGATGGCAGTGACCTTTCTCAGTGCTGCATGCATAATGGAAAGGTACAGATGTTGCATTTAATGCGCTTTATGCCATAACAGAACTCATATTCATGATGCATAAAGCACTGAAGAATTATGGATCGCACTCTAAGTTAACCCTGGATTGATTTGTACTAACCTAAAGCACATGTTTGTTAGAGCACTTTATTGAACATCTGTGCCAGATTCCATGTAGTTAACTTAGAGCCTGACTGCTGCCATCCCAGGCAGCATTGCATAGGGCTGCTCTCATCCCCAGCAAAGCTCCTGTGCCCTGGCCAAGTGCTGGGTTGGTCTTTCCCCCTCAGCTGCCACTGACTATAGTCAGTAACAGCCTCTGATTCCAGCCACCCTCATGCAGGGCTTCTGCCCCTACATCTGTCCTGTGGAGAAAGGGGGGACTGCAGGGGAAGACCTCTGGGGTCTCCCCACCCACTGGCAGCCCTGGCCTGGACTATTATGGGGAAGGGCTCCAGGGTCTCTCCTTCCTGTAGAAGCCCCGGCTGGGCTGTGTGCATTACAGCTACTTGCTGCAGCTGTCAGGAGCTGGGGGAGGAGGTGCTTATGAGGATGCACCCCACCAAATATCTGTTCAGCTGGCACCTGCTCCAACTTAGCACTTTGGATAAAGCACAATAAGTTAAGAACACTTCTGCCAGGGGCTTTTTGAACTTCTGTACTTAGCCGATGATCTCAGTTTAAGTTTCAGATGATGGCATAAAAGGAGAACTAACATTCAATGTAACAAAAGCCACCTAATATTTAGAGTGAGTATTGTACCAGCTGCCTGCTCCTTCATTCAGCTGTTTGGGGACCAGTAATGAGCTCCAGCTTAGTGGGGAAGTTGCATCCTCTGAAATAAACTCAGCTGATTGCTATGGCTTTTAAGTGGGTTGTAAAGAATGCAGATGTGAAGGATTCAAGTTCTACCTTGTTTTGACTTGAGGCCACAGCACTTTTCAGGATGAGGCCTGAGCTCTTGAGAAGTAAATATGTAATCTCAGCTAGACATTTTACTTTAATTGCTAGAAAAATCTGTTTCTGGCAGACTGGAGTGGTATGCTGTGAGGGGGAAGGGAAAGGGTGTGCTTCCCTGCCCCAGCTGAGATTCAGACACTGAAATGACAAAGGCCAAAACTGTGGAAGTGGTGTTATTCTACTAGCAAGCAGGTCTTGTATCATCCTAATCTTGTCAGCCAGCACATTACACATCCTGAGAATTCAAGTTAGTACCTATGGGCATTTGTAGATGACACTTTAAAGTGGGTTTAAAGCGGGCTAAATGCCTTTTGCACTGCTTTAATGGCATTGCTGTTTGCACATTTGGCGGCATATTGTGCATTAATTCCAGCCACTGTAGCACATTCGTCCGTGTAATGTACCTTAGATGACTTTGGGATACAGCAAATGACTTTGGGGTGCTGCAAAGTAAAACACCTCTGAGGAGTTTGTTTCCTACCCTACAGCCATAGAGGAAAGCACTGGGCTCCATGCGGCTCAGGGGCTGTGCAGGCAGACCGGCAGCAGCCCAGGAAGGCAGGCTCCACAGAAAGGAAAAAAGAAAGCGGTGAGCCTGAGTTCTTTTTTTTCTCCGCCCCCCAACCGGACCCTGCCTGCCTGAGCTGTGTGGGGGCCCAGTGCTTCCCTCCATGACTGAGGTGCCCCCAGGACTGCCTGAGTCAGGTGCTTGCAGGCAGGTGCCACCTATGAGGGGACCGCACCAGTTCCCTCCCCCCTTCCCCCCGCAGCTCAGGGACTGCTGCCCACCAGCAGCTCGCTCTCCCCTCCCCACCCCACTGGAGAGGCAGTTAAGGATCGAGCTCTGACACAGGTGTACATGACACGGGGGTTTACTTCACCCTAAATCGAAGCGGTGCTTTTAAAAACCCACTGCTTCTATTTAGGGAGAATTAAACCCCCGTGTCATTTACAAATGTCCTATAACACAAAATGTGCTGTTGTTTGAGTTGTCCCTTCCAACACAAATCAAATGACGAGAGTTGCCAGGTTTAATAGGGAGTTTTCCAACTATCAGATTGTCTATATACCGGCTATACATGCCAGTTGTTTTATCTATGACAGTCCATGTGCATCCTTCCTCAAAATTGCTATGAATCTTCTCAATTGCAGAATTGTAAACTATGTTGGGATACTTTTCACTTACAAGTGATTCTTCTTGAACATGCTGATTTGAACAATATTTTTCCAAGAAAATGGTTCAAGTGCTGTACTGGGAAGTCAGACACCCAGCTTCAACCCCCACCTTTGGGTGACAAGGGAGCCCAGAACCTACCAACATCAGGATCCCTGCTGAGCTATGGAGGGCAAAAGAGGGACATGTATACACGTGATCAGAAGTGAGGGGGATGAGCAGGGAACCTACCCCAGGCACCAACTTAAAGGGTCAATTTAAATTGACTTAAGTACCAAGGCTGTTGCAGGTGGATGCCCTGGTGCAGTGTTTGCTCCACCCCCATGTGCTATGGGGTGAGTCACAACTCCTCTGGCAAAAATCTTAAGGGGGGGGAGGGTGCATTCTGCTTGACCCCTCCTCCCAAACACTATTGGGTCCAGGGCTACCCAGCTTCTGTGGCTGGATTGAACTTGCCCTAGCAAAGACTTCTTCTCGTGGGATATGTTGGTGCCCCATGATGCAACCAGTGCGTGTTGAACTGGATTTTAGGAACCCAGCTCCTATATCTTTGTTCCAAGCAAGCACAACCCTCAGACTGACCCCAACACCTGCCAGTCAATAGTAGGCGAATTTATTGATACAGAGTAAGAACAAAAAAAGCAACAATACAAACAATCAAACAATTCTATATCTACCAATCCTAGGACTGTCATCAGAGTCAAAGTACATCTGGTCAGAATGCAGGCTCCACTCTGAGGCTCTCTCTTTGGTGTCAGCAGTCGGGAGGTGGGATGCCAAGGCCCACAGTCCCACTTCAGTGGGGTGCCCGAGACGCGTTACTGGTATGCCCTCGGTCCATGGTGGCCTCGGGGACCCTTCCCAGTGGACAGGGAAGGGACAAAGGGAGGAACAGGAAGGGACGGGAGGGACAAGACAAACGGAGGGACCCTTTGTTAATCTCAAATCTGCTTTTATATTCTCCTTCCCCCTTGATGACTCCTGATGTCTCTTAATCTGTGGCTATCTCTGGCTGGTTGTCTCTGTGGTCACACATCTATGTAGCCTTCTGGGCCTTCTAATTTGGTCTGTTCCCCCAAAACTGGGACTTAGTCCCCGCACCCCCGGCTCTCTGAGGCCTTGTTGCTGGTGTCACTTATCTTGTGTTATAGGACAGCATGGTACATACTTCTTTGGTTCCCAGACTGTTTCCTAGACTGTGTCCTTGTTGTGTTAGACAATGCATCTGCCTTGAAGGCTGTGATCTCGTGTTTTGGCATGCCCCCCTTCATTCTCAGGCTGTGTCCATCCATTGGCCTTGTTGTGTTAGACATCCCATCTACTTCCAGGGCCATGAGAAGCTGTGTGCGCATCTCCCAAGCTCTTTAGATATCCAATTAACCCCTGCTGCCCATCTTGACCCATTATAATGCATATATCTATCCTTATAAGCCAATTCCCAAAAAACAGGCCTTTAAATACCGTTTCTAAGACAACAGTGTGTGTCAAGCTTGGAGGAGCAGCTACTGCTAGAGTGTGAAGAGAGCTAGGGCATATAAAAACCCTTCCTCTCTGCCCTACAAGGAGCAGGAGCTTGCTATACCTCTGCATAATGCCACTCTCCACTCTTGAGTCTTGCTGGTAGTCATGGGTTCTGGACAATGCCATTTTCAGACATCTAAGTCTAGTACACATCCACAAGGGGCACATGTAAATACTATGGCCATGACTGAGTGTGCTCAGTCAACATGCCTGCATCATTGTGCCTAGTCATCTGTATATACACGGCTGCATATCCAGGAATAAAATATTTCTGGATCTGTAAATGTCACAAACACCCTGAAGCTGTCCAAAATGACTACTTAGGCTACTAGGAAAAGACAGAATGCCACCTAACTACTTCAATTCTGGAGATTCAAAACTGTGAAAAAAAGATGGGATCATAGTAGCATCTTGGTAGTGCGAACCACAGTTATCAGAGCATGTTGTATGGTGGGGGAGGGAATAGATACATAGAGAACTATGTAGATTTAGTCAGTCAGTCATTCATGTGTATAGTTGTTATAAGTTAAAGAGATTAAAGTTTTTATTAATGTCCACTACTCTGCAAGATGCATGCATTACAAATATGACAGTTCCCTTGCCCCGAGAGAGAGCTGTTTTTGTATCTTCATTTTTTAAAAATTGAAATATAACTTGAAAATTTAAATGCCATGGAAAGATTTCTTTCTATAAGGCTTGACTGACTTTTCATTCAAAATCTAAAATGTATGGATTTAAACTGATGCTGTTTGATTATATTATAAATGTAATTATAATTCCATTTTTAACTGTAGCCTCTGTTTCCATTTTCTTCTGCTTTTGCCCCCTTTCTCCTCTCTATAAGATGTTTCTATTGTAAACTTGACTCTTGGGTGTTGATTAGGTGGGCAGGAAACAGTCCTAGGAAATGCATTCAAACCCAAACACATCCTTGGATCTTGTTTTGCATGCAACTACCCACTAGTCTCGCTGTGATATGTTTTGGTGTCACTTAATATATTTATAATAAGAAATGTGCCAGTAAAGAAAGTGTATTCCCCTCTCTCATTTTCCCTAAAGTGTAAAAGCCAATGTATTCATTTCAGATTAAAATCCAAACTAATCCTTTGTGGTCCCAGCAAGAAGTATAAATTTGACAGCAGAAAGCCAATTCGAGAATGATCTTGCTGTTCTTTACAAATGGTTCATGTGTATGAAGTTGTTGTGTTAACACAATGCAGTTGACTGTATGCTTGTTTCATCTAAAAGTATTGAGCTTGTTTTGAACTGAATTACAATGTATTCGTTTTTCATTTCAGACACTAATCAATATTCTGAATACAGATGAACTGTGAAGGCAGTGTTCTTTCTTTTGATTAAATTCAGGTTTAATGTCAAATGAAGGCTATAGTTTGTATACAGTGGTACAAACTTTGTGAGACTTCAGTCATCCTGAATAGTGGATTTTTGCTTGCAAACTCAACAACTCATGGGATTTTTGCCATATGGGGTAGAACTCTCTTGAGAGTGCTAAGATTTCTGAGACAAGAAGATTCTCTCATTTCAGCTTGGGACTTGAAATGGAACTAAAACTGTAGAAACAATTTTGGAGCCCAACAGTTAGTAGGGCTGTGTGAAATTTTGCTGGCTGTTTCGTTTTGACACTGTTTCGACTCCTTTCGAGCTTGAAACAGCAAAATTGAAACAAAACGAAGGGCTTTGAAACAGCCTCGAAACAAAACGAGGGCAGTTGAAACATTTTGAGTTTTGAAGCGGCCCAGCTGAGTTCCCCTCCCCAGCGCTAGGATCTGGCTGGGGAAGGGGAATTCCCTGAGTTCTCTTCCCTAGCCTAGCTGAGCTGACTTCCCTTCCCTAGCCCAATCGATCGCAGTACTGGGGAGGGGAACTGAGTGATGGGGCTAAGTTCCCTTCCCCAGCTTGATCGGGGTGGGGAAGGGAACTGAGCCTGATCTCACAACCCCCGCAGCCCTCCTGGGGTTGTGGGCCCCTGATCTGCCTGCCAGATGAAAGAGGCTGTTTCAAGCTTCCCCATTATAGCCTATGAGTGAAATTTGTCACTATTTTGACTAAACAAAATGGAAGAGCAGTTTTGAATCGAAACAAAATTTGAAATGAAACACTGTTTCGTCGAAACGCAACTCAAAACAGAATGGTGCTGTTTCGTACAGCCCTACCAGTTAGATACAGGTTCAAAGACTCTGAGTCCCATGAAACATTGTAGGTTCATTTAAAACAAACTCACTACCCTTATATGGAATACACATCCAGCCATATCATATTAACAAAAAGTCTGGTTTTGACCAATATCTGATCTTTTCTCCAGATGATGAATAGCACTATAGTCTGTGCTTTTCTAGCAAATCTTTAAGAGATACTTTCAAGTAAGGTTGGAAAGATGTAATTATCTCTTGCCCATTGTGGCTGGCTTATAAAATCCATCCTTCTATTACTTTTGTGGTTAAGGAGTGCTATTAAGGGGTCAAGTAAGTACTTTCCTAGATATTGAAGAATGAAGGTAGAAAATATTTGTAACCTGTAGCTTCCCTAGAATACTACTTAATTGAAGCTCATGAAAGATTCTCGCTATACTAGACTATTTATAATCCCATTTACTGTCATCATACCTCTTTTGAATCACTTGTGATTACTAGCTTGCTGTTAGTTCATAGAGAGGAGTCATGGAGATTATATCACAGGCAAGAAATGTTTGTTTAAAAAATTGTCTGTTAAGAATGGAACTAAGACAACTAGATCATTGATGGGGATTGTTAAAGGAATTCAAAGCCTTCCCTCTTAAGGTAATCTTTTTTAGGGGGGGTAGGATGGGGGTGGGGGGAAGGGAAGGGCTGAAATGTTGTTAAAATGTGGTGATGGATTAGTGGTTAATGGAAATAGATTTGTTGATTTCTGCCATTGTGGAGAGGCACCCACCTCCCAAAGAGCACCATGAGTAGCTGTTGCTCATGGGAGACTTGAGCATCTCTGTCAGAAAAGGGACACAGGGCTCAGAGGACTGAGTTACTTCCTCATTCCTCTGGGTAGATTCACTTGATGGTATAACTGAGGCAGGTTGACAAGAAATGATCTCACTGTGACATCCAGCCTATCGCTTGTCCTCACCACAACATGTGAGCATTGAGGCAGTGGCCACTTGACTCAGCCTATCATCAGGTTTAGCTTTATTACTAGTAACTCAAAAGCAAAATTGCCACATGACCTCCCTAAATTGAACCACTCCAGGGATTTTTTTTCCTCCAAAATAATCTTTTGATTGTTTCTCCAGTTCTAGAGCCGCATTTCTCACCCATTTCTCAGTTTACTGAGAAATGTTTGTGCGTGACTACAGTAATTCCATATAGCTAAAGCCCTGCATGCCGATACAGGGGCTTATAACCAGGTCTAAGTACATTTGTTCAGCTATAGACACACTGCACTTAAAATAAAAATTAAACTTCACCATCAGGTCACTGGGGTTTCATTTGTGTATCAAGATAAATTAGCGACTTGGACACAAAGAAACACTTTGGAAAGAATAAACCTAATCCTGAAGCAGCAGTTGATTTTTTTTTTTTTTTTTTTTTTTTTGTAATGCCTGTTCCCTTTGATGCTTCTTCTTTTAAGCTAACCACACTGAAGAGAATACAAATTTCCAGCCCAGGCTAGAAATTGGGAGGAATATTGCTCGAGGTTAATCATGTAGATTTTGAGGAGAAAAAAAAGAAGCCAGACATGACATGATAAACTGAATATAATAAAGGTTTCCACTGGTACTAATACTAGGCAGTAATGTCCAAGCTCTGCTAGTAATTGGATCTGACAGCTGGTAAGGCCAGTTGCATTACATACATTTGTATTGTTGATCCATTTGGGTTTTTTTGTTTTTCTTCTTGAAATGTATTGCAGATGTTTTTCTGTCACTTTTATTTTGGCTCTAATGGACACAGCAGCCATTGTCCATCTTCATAGGTAAAGAGTTCAACCGTGTCCTCCTCTACCTGTGCACTCAGAGTGGTTGAGTTGCTCTAGCCCTTGTAGTGTCTTTCTTAGTACATAGCCCAGGGCTGTAAATAGCCAAATACCAGACCTTGTATTTGTGATTTTTATTACTTTAATATATTTTAAATGTAGGAAAACTAAGAGCTTGGGACAGCAAAGATGAAGCAAAGCTTTGCGAGCACATATGCTTTTCCCAGTAAGGGTGGAATTCCTTGGAATTGTTGCAACTCAAACCCAAGGAGCTGGGCAAGGGGAGTCGAAAGTGAAGGTGAGCTGTATTTTAGTGGAGCCACAAGGCACTGAGCTGTTTCAGCATCTGACAGCAGGTATGTAAGAGACAGACATCACTAAGTAATTAGTGGTGGATGCTGATGTAGGAAGGAGACAAAATAGCTTGCCCAAAGTCACACTGTGACAGGCCTGCAGCCCTGAACCTGTGTCCTTGACCTGACTCGCATAGCCGTGTACCCGCAACCTGCTACCCTACTGCTGTTCCAAGTGGTGTCTGAAGCCTCCAAGAGCCTGAGTTTCCACCCACTTGCTGGTACCTATCATGGCTAGTTTCTGTCATCTGACCTTCCACTTCCTGTGCCTTTTTGGGCTTTAAGTGAAAGGGGAAGCGTGTGGATAAACAGGGCTCTTCCTGATCCTAGACTGCTAATGTATTCACTTCTTGACCACCTGGTTCCCTGACCTGGCTTGTTCCTGGACTCCATTTGACCTCTCCAACTCAGTTTTTTACCCCAAACCTTGTTCCCCAATTGGCCTCTAAGCCTGGCCACTGACATACAGCAGGCTAGTGGTGAGACCAGAATTAGAGCCCAAATCTGGCTCCCAGCCCAGTACCCTGTCTGCTAGCTTATCTCAAATACAAACGTTTAAATTAGCCTCCCAAGCATTTCGGACATTCCACCTATGATACTTTTGGGAGCAGCTAAAATCTGGATCTGGGTTCTGCTTATCAGGGATTTGGGGCCCAAGATTCGTGTTCTGGTCCATGTTTAGTAGATGCACCTGCAGAAAACATGGAGCCAATTTTTAGTTTGGCTGCTTTAAGTCTGCAGCAGGCTGGACTAGATTTCAGAGGGTGCAATGATTTCCTGGGGGTGTCAAATAGCCATGGTCAACCTCCCTGCCCCTAAGGCTGGCACCACCTTTCTGTGGGGTGCTTTCTTGTGGTTTTCCCACACACTGGAGTACATACATTCTAACTATTTACACAGTTCATTATTTACAAAACAGTCGACATATGAATAGCAAAACATGATATTAATAATCTAATTGTCAGAGCCAGGTATCAATGAACCAAAAAACATGTTATACCAATTGAATCAAAAACACCCACAGTACAATTCCCCAGCTTAAACGTTGAGACTCAAGCAAATTTCAGCAGGGGAGCACACAGGGTTAACAAGAACATCAGCTCTCGTTTACATTAGCAACACAGTAATGTTGGCTAGGTTGGCTACTGCAGCTCCACATGAGGTGCTCTCTGCCAGAGTCTGCATGGGGAAGAGAAGCTTTCTTCTGGTCCAGCTGTCTGTTGTATCTACAAAAGAAACACACAGGGTCCCCCCTCCCCAAAACACCTTTCTCCAAATCGCAGACACAGCCCCTTGTGCTGAGTGATAACTGAAACAAACCCTGGGTTTATCACCCACACAGCCCCAGGTTGTTTTCTCAGTTAACTCTCCACAGAGCCTTCCCAGTCTACTTTATCATGCTTTATCTTCCACATGGGTCCCTCTGCCTCACAGAGTGCGAAAAGGATACCATGTTATTTTCTCTCTGACACTAATTGCAGCTTCTCTTCACAGGTAGGCTACAGTGTGGTTCTTGCCTGAACTGTGTGGTCCTGGGGCTCCCTCCCTTCTCTGTGCCTGCTGTGTCCTGGGCAGAGATGATCTGAGCAGGGTGCAGGGCCCTGCCCCTGGACAGGAGGAAGCCAGCGGCAGATTCAGTACTGGGGAGGTGGGGGGTGGCGAGTGGCTGGCTGTGCTGGATTCAGCAGTGGATTCGGCGGTGGGAGGATGGGGGTGCTGAGCAGCCGGACGTGAAGCAGGCAGCAGTGTGGAGTTGCTGTGCTGCTCCACCTGGCTCTGCACGCCCCTCCAAAGTGCAGGGCCTGGGGTGGTTGCCCCAATTTCCCTCCTCCCCCCTCTCAGGGACAGCCCTGGTCCTGGGGCTGAGTTTCCTTCCCTCCCCTGCCTTGGGAGCCAATCAAAAACATGCATATACTTTTGCAACACAACTGTGGCTACAAACTTTCCTTCACTGCCCTTGCAGGGATCTTTAGCCGTGCAGCTGTTGCATGTACATTAGGACCTCCTTCACTGAGTCTCTGGTGAGGTTTAGTCCAGAATTTTGCTCTATATGTGGTTTGATCCAATTTTTTTCTGTCATGAGATTTATCACATGCCAAAACGTCTGCAGTATCCACCAACATGCATGCTCTTACCCTTGACAAAGTGGAAGCTAAACTGTGGCAGTTCAGCCATTAGAGAAAGAGAGGTAAGTTACCAGAGTTTAGGTTCCACATAGCACTGTACATAAAAATGTTGCTTCCTCAGGCCCTGCATTACATTGTTTGTATGTCCAACCCTGACATTTGTAAGGGGAAGGGAGATTACAAAATGCTATGCCTGATTTTTTTCATGACCCTCCCCACTCAACAGATTAAGATGCAAAGTTGTCATTATGGGAAAGCACAATTCTGTACCATGTCTAGTTCCAGAGCCAAAATTGTTTTAAAGGAATGGTAGGTGCCTCTTGGCAAAGATGATGTCAAAGGGCATGCCCCTGATCTTGTTAGCAAGTAAACTGGGTTCACCAGCATGGGTAAATCGTGGAGGGAGGTACAAGGGGGCACGTGCCCTCCCCCCCGAGATTAGCCTCCACTTCCTGCTTCTGTGGGCAGTTGCCGCTTGC
>NW_005842925.1:159784-161209 GCF_000455745.1 Alligator sinensis
CCCCCCCCAATCTCAGGAGTCAACTGTTCCTGTTCACCAGGGTTAGAGACCAAAGCCATAAGGTGAGTAGGGAAGTGGGTGACCTGGAGGAAGCACAAGTAGGATGGAGCAACAGGGGAGACCCTCTCATTCTTCCTAAGAAAGTAGGACAATTGGCTCAGGTGTCTGTATATGAATGCACGGAGCCTGGGAAACCAGGAGGAATTGGAAGTCCTTGCACAGTTGTGGAACTATGACATGAGTGGAATAACAAAGCTTGGTGGGGTAGCTTGAATGACTGGGGTAGTGTCATGGATGGGTATAAACTGTTTAGGAAGGACAGGTGGGGAGAAGAGGAGGAGGAGTTGCGCTTAATGTAAGAGCTGTACAATTGCTCAGAGCTCAGGTATGAAACTGGAGATAGGCCAGTTGAAAGTCTCTGGCTTACTGTCAGAAGGGAGAGCAACAAGGGTGATGTTGTGGTTGAGGTCTGCTATACATCACCAAACCAGGAGGCTAAAATGGATGAGGCTTTCTTCAAACAGCTAGAAGAAGTTTCATGATCACGGGCCTTGGTTGTTAAGGGGGACTTCAATCACCTTGGCATTTGCTGGGTGGGCAATGCAGCAGTACACAGACAATCTAATACGTTTTTGTACTGTGTTGTGGACAACTTCCTGGTGCAAGTGTTGGAGAAGCCAAATAGAGTTCATGCTTTTCTTGATCTGCTGCTCACAAACATGGGCAATGCAGCAGTACACAGACAATCTAATACGTTTTTGTACTGTGTTGTGGACAACTTCCTGGTGCAAGTGTTGGAGAAGCCAAATAGAGTTCATGCTTTTCTTGATCTGCTGCTCACAAACAGGAAAAAACTGGTGGGGAATGTAGTAGTGGATGGCAACTTGGGCAACAGTAACCATGAGACAGTTGCAAGCAAGCTAAGGAAATCTTGGTTGGATGTCTTTTTGGCAGCTGGTATTAAGTGGAATGCCCCAGGGGTCAGTCCTGGGGCCAGTTTTGTTCAATATCTTCAGCAATGATCTGGAAGATGAGATAGAGTGCACCCTTAGCAAGTTTGCAGATGACACCAAGCTGGGTGGAGTAGTAGATCATAAGCTTATTAGTTTTATTTTATTTTCTCATTCATGTTATTTTCCTACCTGATAACTCAGTGCTTTTGATGAATCAAGGTTAATGTTGTCAGACACTCTAAACCTTGACGACTGGGTCTCTGTCTACAGCTTGTGGAGTGCCCCATGTAAGATTTGTCCCACAGGGAGTCTCTTTCCTCCAGACATCACAGTGCAGTATCAACTTCCAGATGTCAGAGGAAGGATAATGTTTTCTTCTAATCTCCCACAAGCTCAAAAGGCCCCGAGTGTCAATCTCCAATAATAAGGATGACTATCTCTGGTCAGTGACTTTTGGCTACAGCATGCATCG
>NW_005842925.1:161240-176191 GCF_000455745.1 Alligator sinensis
AAGAGTTGATGTTGATGTCTACACATACTGTATCTAATTCAATGAAGAGTGGATCTCAAACAGCAGCCTGAGGTAGAATGTAAGCTCTGGATCTAAAACTACCCAGATTGTCAATCCTGAAAATGCATAGCTACATGAATAATTTGACTTATGGGGAGTCACAGGAGTGTGTTTAGTGCTATTGCACAGATGCATAGTGACACCTTTACAGTGTGTGCGCAGGATTAGAGCCTACCAGGGGCTGGAAGGTAGGTGCCCAATCCACACTTGAAGTTAATCTGGGTGCCCAACTTCCGTCTCTGTCACTGAATACATCACTTGTAATTATCTTACTCCAGATGTGACTGTGCAACAGGGAGCCTTGCATATAATGGGTTAATGTGCCTGCCTATTAACCCTTCATACTGCATGTGCAGAATATTTAAAAATAGACTATAAATTGCACTGATTGCTGAGCAGCTGTGTGAAGTATATTGTAATATATATGTTTTTAGCCTTTTAGTTAACAGATTTATCTGTTATGTATGAGGAAAATTATTTTGTAAGGGGGAGTACTAAGAAAAAGATATCGCAAAACTTGAGCTGGTATGTGAGAGATCTGCTTCAGTTAAGGAGAAAAGATGAGCTGATTAGTGGAGGAACAGAGTGAGAGAGAGAGGGATTTAAACCAAAACTCTGAGAATCAAAAACATGAAGGGAAGACGCTAATGTGGTGAAATGAGCTGTAACAAAAGCCTGCTGGGAATTTTAGCTATTTGCAACAAGTATTTAAAAAATTGTAACTGGGAAATGATGCGTGTGTCAAGCAATATGTCACTTGACTGAAAACCTTGCAAGGGTTTGAAGGATGGGGCATGTGGAAAGAGAATTAAAATTGCATAACACGTCACCCTTGTGGACATACTCCAAAATAATTCCCTGCTTCTCAATTAGCATCCCTGATGTGCTGTCTTGTTGCATTTTATATTCCCATGCAGAGTGCATTTCTCCTTAAGAGAAATTAAAACGATGGGAGAGTTAGTGTGTCACCTTCAATAACATCACAAACTTTTCTGCTTCATTCCAGGGGGCAATGGGGAGGGAGAAAAAAGGAAAATGTTGCTCAGTCCCATGAAAGTGACTATTAAGGAAACAAGTTTATAACTTGACAGCAGCCTCTTACCTGGAGGAATCATAATTATATCAGCCTGAGAAAACAATGCCAGCATCCAGACAGGACTTTGGTAGAAATACATTACTTCTATCCATTATTTGCTTGCAGGACTTCCTTGCTTACTGTATGACCCAGGGCACATCTCATGATTATAAAATATTTGATCTTTCTGGACTCTGTCAATACTGGCTATTCAACTCAAATGTGGTTTCCACTGTAATAAATTTCAACAAAGGCTTGCCCTACCTTTCAAAATGTCATCATGAGAGTCCTTTCCTCCCCTGACTTTTATATCTGTTTTCCTATTTTTATTTGGGAAATCTTTAAATACTCAACAGCATCTTTTCCCTTTCATTTCTCTTGCTTGTCTCTGTCCCTTGGCCCAGGCCACACTATAAACTGGACCCTTTTATATTCTCTGCATCACTTTTGTTGGTGGGTCTTTCTCCATATTAGACCTGGGCCCCCTTGTGGTCTCCTAAAGTAGCCTGCCAAGATTGAGACTTGAGGAGACATGGCCACAACAATATTTAGGGTCAGCCCTGAGGGTTGCCCTCAACTACTCGAATCGCATGAGCTTGCCCCTTCCCCATCTTTATCTTGAGGCCTGCAACACAAGTCACTCACATAGCACTTGCAGGGGTGTAGGTTGTAGCCGTGTCGATCTAAGGACATAGGCAGACAAGGTTCTTTGGGTGAATCTGATATCTTTTATTAGACCAACCCAAATAGTTGGAGAATAGTTATTAAGCAAGCTTTCGGGTTCAAAAACCCTTCGTCAGGCTAAGGAAGTTTCAGCAGTTGGTGTGTGCTCTTCCTCAACTGCTGAAACTTCCTTAGCCTGATGAAGGGTTTTTGAACCCAAAAGCTTGCTTAATAACTATTCTCCAACTATTTGGGTTGGTCTAATAAAAGATATCAGATTCACCCAAGGAACCTTGTCTGCTCACATAGCACTTCACATTTCTCAGTATAGTCCTCCTATAAGTCAGTTTGCCTGTATCCTCTTGATTCTGCTTACAAGTGAGAGAGACAGGCAGCGGGCTGTAGAAATTGTGGCATTACTGATAGTGGGCTTCCTGAGTTCAAGACTTGCAGCACAAGGGTAAGTCCCAAAGACACTGTGGAAAGAGAAGCAGGTTAGGAACCAAATGGGAGGAGGCTTGGGTCCAGTTTAGGGATGGTTGGCAAAAACATGGGTTTAAGGGTAGTTGTAATACTGATCTTAATGATCAATTTAGAACTATTGTGCAAGTAGACCATTATGAACAGTACAAGTAGGGAAACAAGAGCTTTGAAGCATGCTTTAAGTGCCTGAAAATGTCATGAACCACTAAAGATGCTGAAGCACTGAAGATTCTGAAGACTTGCTATGTACATTTTCTCCTGCTTTATTGATTAAATGTGATATTTTCATGCAATGTTATTTAGCAATGAGTAATGCGTGTAAAGTGGGCAATGAGAGCCCATTACTACCTGACTGACTACATGAGAGGAGGCCTGATGTCTGATTTATGATTTTAATTGGATGGTGTGGCCATCTTGCTTTCAACCCCTGATCTTTTTATTTCTTTGTGTTTGAGAATATTGCTTCTTTACCTCACCTTTTTTTTAGTTAGTTGCATAGATTCATAGATGCTAGGGTTGGAAGGGACCTCAATGGATCATCTAGTCTGACCCCCTGCCCATGCAGGAAAAAGTGCTGGGGTCATGTGACCCCAGCCAGGTGCTTGTCCACTCTCTTCTTGAAGACCCCCGAAGTAGGGGAGAGCACCACTTCCCTTGGAAGCCCATTCCAGATTCTGGCAACCCTAAGCGTGAAGAAGTTCTTTCTGATGTCCAACCTAAATCTACTCTCTATCAGCTTGTGACTGTTGTTGCATTATGTGACATAGTCTGTGATCCTCAGGTAAAAGGGTGGTATATTTATAATATATTATTACACTTCTGTAGTAACATACTTATTATTATACTTCATGGTAATTAATGATGATAGCTTAATAACCATTCAATAATTGTGCTGATTCAGAAATGATTCAATTATAATGATTTTTAACAGCCATAGCAAAAACAACAACAATAACAATGAGTTGTTTTCATCTGTCTTCCTGGTTGTGAGGCCTCAGGGTTCATATTTTCCCTTTTTGTTTGTTTTTTCCCCCACACCTTTCCTTTTAATCATAACCACAAGGAATTTTTGTTAAATACAAACTGAGTTGTCTGTGTATTCACTGGAATTTTTGGAAGCTGGGGGGGAAAAAAGGTATAACCAGACTTGCAATAACTGAGTTGGCAACAGTGTATATTGTTTACGTTCATGTCTGTCTAATTTGTAGTTACTCTCATTGCCTGGATGACGGTTTGAAACAATAGGCAGTTATAAAGTGGAGCACCTTTGCAAGAACCAGACCAAAGAAGCAAAACCAAAAAACCAGGTAGATTCTAAATAGAATTTATGTCACTTCTAATAGCACTTTTACAGCCTCTCTGCAGAATAATATATAATGTGTAGTTAACAGAAAGGACTCCTTCCCAGAACCACTACTGCAGAATAGCAAACAAACTAAAGCCCTCAAAACCTTCTTGCATGCCCTATGCTTTACCACAGCACTGAGAACTAGTGGTCACTTTTTTTTTTTTTTTAATCCAAAATCTTGCACCACGGTTAGAGACTGGAAAGGGGTTGAGATATTGAAACCACAAACCGTGGTCACCTAACCCTGGTTTTTGAGTGTATTCCATTTTTTATGTCTCCACTAAATAAGCTGTGGTCTCTAAATGCATTCCCATAGTTACTATCAAATACAGCCTGCTTTCTAGCTCTTTCAAGGTAAGCCACATGCCAATGCCTTTGCAAAGATAGACCTGTGGAAGGATAAGGACATATTTTTGGTACTGGTATTTATGCAGTGATATTTATAACCTAGAACATATTTAAACCAATGTTAAAAGGAGTAATTTGCTCAGTAATACTCAGAGATGTAATTAATTCCAAACTGGACCATGGGGAAAGACAAGTGCATTGTGGTTCCTGCTAGTCAACCAGCACACCACTCAGATGCAAGGGTAGCCTAAGGACAGGGAAGTGAATAAGGAGGAGAGAAAAGACTGGACTATGAGGGGGTAAGGGGTGATGCGATCCTGGGTCAGTCACTTCTTCCCTTTCTTGGGTGGAACAAGCAGAGAAAACCAACCCAAATTGGTTTATGACTACAGGTCCCCCTTGCTTTATGCTGTACATGCATTCCTGGAAAATGGTGCATTCCCTTGAATTTGTATAAAGGGAACCCACTTTACAA
This sequence comes from Alligator sinensis, assembly GCF_000455745.1. Taxonomy (NCBI): domain Eukaryota; kingdom Metazoa; phylum Chordata; order Crocodylia; family Alligatoridae; genus Alligator; species Alligator sinensis. The sequence goes on from NW_005842925.1 coordinate 165,693, forward strand.
TGCAACAAATAGGGATATGTTCCAAGATCTCAACTGTACTGACCCCTAGTCCCATTTCTACCACTTTTACAAGACAGTTTTGGTACTCACCAGCAGCAGACAGTACACACAAGCACAGGGTACTATCATAATAGGGATGGCAACTACAGAAACACGTGTCCCAAACAACAAGCAAGGAGCACAGATCCATGCAGGAAACTATATTTTGGTGTGGGTCACTCCTACAATGCACCTCACAAAGCAGCTGCCTGCGGGCTTCCAGCACACTGATTGCCTAAGAGTGAATTTACCTTGCATATAAGACACTCTCATGGACCCAGAGGGACAGACTTCAATCTCCAGCTCCCTCTGTGCAAAACTGAAGTTTATTTCCTACCTATGGGGACTTTTTACCATCTTGTACCATCTACACTTTTCCCAGAGCCTGACGAAGGGACTTTGATCCTGAAAGCTTGCAGAAAAGGACAATTTTCTTGCCATTTTCCAGTTGGTTTAAAAAAAGGTATCATTTTGGAACCAAGAGTTCTAGTTTTTTGTATGCCTTGCATATAATGAATTTTTGGTATAAGAAGGGTCATTGCATAAGAGTGAAATCACACATACAGAACCCACATAAGTGAGGGAAACCTGTATTACAAAGTCTAGAATAACTTTGTACACAAGGGGCGTGCCCAGGAAAGTCAAGGAGCCCTATGAGAAATCTGTACATGTCTTCTGGTAGTGTTACAGAACATTATATGAGGTTTCTCATGGACTTGTCTGTCTTTCTCCCAGCCTCCCTCCTGTTCAAAAGGGAACACAAGCACTCTGCTTAGACTCTGGACTTAGTCTTATTCCCATTAAAGTCAATGGGATGTTATCATTGACTTCTGTAGGAGCAGGCCTTGGGAATCCTCCAGCCACACTTGTAACCCTCATTTCTTTAACAAGGATAAAACTCCATGAGAGCATATCTGCCCTTTTATTTCTAGTCTAAATTATTAATGATGCAAATAATTCATTCTTTAGATGATACCTTAATACCAAAGGTTTGTTTGGAGAGATCTGGAGGCTTTGTGTTAGAATAGATGTTTTTTTCTTTCGCTGTTTTGTTGTGCTTGGTGCTATGTTGTTTATTGTTGCTGTTCTCTACCCAAGAGGTGACTGCATTTTAGTCCCGTCACGTTATCATAGCCTGAGTGACTTGGGATGAAGATGGTAAAATCAGTGTGAACTATTTATGGTCCATGTATAAAATAAGTAATTGGTAACTAATAGTTTAAATGAATATTGTTGTTGTGGAATCAATAGCATTGTCTGAAAGATGTTTTCTGAAAGAGACTCTCAGTTTTCATTTTTTAAATTGTATGAATAGTAGCTGGTTCATTGGAGAAACTTGCTTTCTGTAGCTTTGCTTTTGAATAGGGTTTCTTGCTTTGCTTTTCTAATTTTTTTTTTTAAACAGAAACAAAAAAAAAACAACCCAAAAACAAACGAACATTTCCAAAGCATTATAAATTCACTGGAGAAGCATTTTTTCTGGTACATTTCACTAAGTTATTTCTTCAAAAGAGATTGTGCAGTAAAACTCTTTCCTTGCTGGCTTTATTTGAGTGATGATATACTTAATAACTTATCACTAGCACAGCAAATTACATTGGATGTCACTAACATACACCAAATGGTTAGCAGTGGATTACAAGATTTAACAGTGGCAAAAAACCTTACACATGACCAGACTGACCCTATGCTGTTTTGTTTTTACAGAATCATAGCTTCTCTTGAAAAACTTAATCACTTGAACATTAATAGATTCACAGATTATTAGGGGCTGGAAGGGACCTCACAGATCATTGGGTCCAGCCCCCCTGCTCTAGGCAGGACAACAAGCGGGTGAGGAGGTATGGTTTGCTCCTGGCTGCCTGTCAGAGATGACAGGAGTCATGGGCAGTAGAACCCAGGGGGAGCCTGCAGGATCGAGCAGCCCAGCCCCGCTCCACCCCAGCCATTTCCCTGCCTTCCTGTCCCCGCACTGTTCTAGCATCATATAGCCCTGGGCTACATCACCAGATTGGGGAGCACGGGCCATGCCGGGGCCAGGAGCAGGAGGGGTGTGTGTGTGTGTGTGGGCAGCGGCATAGGGTGTGTGTGTTCTTAGGGTGAGTTCTACACCCCCCCCACCATACACATGCACTCACCCCCCCCACACTGCCATACATGCAGACCCCCACACCCACACCCCCTCACAAACCCCAGCCACCTTCTTCCCATACCCCACATATCCACACACATACCCACATGCTCCCTCACCCCACACCTGTCCATGCCCACAGACACAACCATGCCCTCCCCCACACGCCACATACCCCACCACCCCACAACATACAAGGGTAAGACTTCATTTTAAGCTATTGTGCAATCACCTCTATGTACACTGTTATTGAGTTAGTGGGGTACCACCTGTTCCTCTGGTTCTCGCCTGCCACAACTTGGATCTTCTGAAGGGAAGAAAGGGATTAATGAGATGTTAATTAGTACCCACAGAATAACCAGTGTAACGGGCATCCCGACCCGTTACGTTGATCAATGCATTTTATTACTTTTCTTATCTTTTCCCTTATAGTTGCCCAAGTTGGAGATGGCAACAAGCTTGAGTCTCTCACTGGATCACACTGGGACTCAAGAGGAGACCTGCAGCTGCTGGATCTTTCAGGTAATTGTTGACAGGTGGCTCAGCGGGGTTAATTGTCTAGTTAGTAGTTTGCGTGTTGGGCAGCTTTGACTCCGCACTGCCTGATCATGTAGGGAGTCTTTGGCTTCCACCCTCCACACGGAGTATTCAAAATGTAATCCCCACTTGTTTGCTCATAAGTCTTTAAAGGAAAATGAGGAGTCTTCCGGCCCAAGCCTTTATATGCCGCCGCTAATTGCCTCATTAGTGATGGGCGCTCTCCACATTCCTTGCTCTACATGAGTGCATGAACCTGGGGAGAGCCTGGGGTTAACCCCCCCCCCCCCAGTATCAGCTTCTAGTGTCCCCAGATACCCCAGTTTCACTGGGATCTAGCCCGGGAATGACCATCTCCCTTACTGAGGGAATTGATCGGCAGTACTTGCTCATTGCAGTGGATCCGCTGCCTGACGCCTCCGCCTTCCCCATGCTCCTCCGGCACCACGGGGTATGCCGGCAAGGTGGTTTTTCGGCCGTTGCCTGCCGCTCCCTTCAGGGATCCCCCACCTTATGCCTCCACTCTCCCTACCTTCCCCGGCGCCATGAAATTTACTGGCAAGATGATTTCTTCCAGGCATTGCCCCGTCGCTTCCTTTGGGGATCCACCGCTCAGCATCTCTGTTTTGCGCGTACTGAATAACTCCAAGCTTTGTCCCTTCCCAGGGTCCGTCTAGGTCTCCTGTAAGTCCTCTTCTCTTCTTCCAAATTCCGTCGTCTGTGTCTGCTTCACCTGGTGTCCGAAGGCGTTTTCTTCGGGGTTTTCCCTTTCTTTTATTCCTAAAGCTTGTTTCCCATTGGCTGCCCATGTAGGGGTGGGGAGTCTTCCCCCAGCTCTCAAGGATTTTCCCCAAGTAACAGGGTTCCTAACAGGGACCCTGTTACATGCACTTTATAAATGCATGTAAATCAGGACAAAAATATTTTTTTGAAATCAAATTAATCAATGTTGTATATGTTTTCTTTTAGAATATAATTTGCTATTTTTTTGGTTCTGAGATGGCAAAACTTCTTGCTGAAAAAAGTACTTCTGGGGGCAAGAGGAGTGGTTTCTGGTAGCAAAGGTCAGGGGCTTGGGGTGGCAAGACTTCTGGTCACAAGATGGTGACCAGGGGGTGGGGCAGCTGTCAAGGGGTGGGGCTACCCATGCGGCCCTCAACAGCTTGCCCTAACTTGGTAAGCGGCCTTTCGCTTGAAATAGTTGCCTATCCCTGATCTAAAATTAATACTGGCACAGTAATCCCTCCCCACATGGAGGAGTAATACCTGGGGAAAAACAGGTGACCCCCTAGGGCCGGTTAGCACCACTGCCTGGAACGTGCAGGCTACAGATCAGAGATCTGGCAAGTATCAAGCTCCTGGGGTTGGGACCCCCATCAGCTGATGGTACCCACAGCTGTGCACCATGTGCCCCAACTTCTGGGACCCCCAGCTAATCTTGGCTCCCAACTGTGGGGGCACACCATGCACTCCTGTGGCTGGGCCCCCCCACCAGTTGATTTGGGCTCCCAGCCCTGGAGGCCAACCTTGCGACTGGGGTCCCCAGCCTGGCTACATATTCAATTAATGGTATGATAAGAACCAACCATCATGATATTACACCTTTTTTTTGTGCAATAACGTTGTGGCTTATTCCTTGTTTTATCACACCATTTATTACATTAACATGTAGCTTTGTAACAACCTAATGTTAATCATGTCTTTAAGTGTCTTTTAAGACCCCCTGGCAGGGGTCTGTGGAGCTGGGCTGGAGCTGGGCTGGGTTGCACCAGCAGAGAGAGAGGGGAGCTGGCCCAGCTCCATAGAGCCCCTGCTAGCCGGGACCCTGTACCCCTACCACACTGCTCCAGGCCCTGCTGGCGCTGGCTGTGGGATACTGGTGTGGGCCCTGTTCCTGCACCCGCTCACTCCCAGTGCCCCCCCAGGCAGGGGGAGCACGCAGCCCCAACCCCCTGCTCACTGGCAGGGAAGGAGCTGATGCGAAGCGTGGGGAAAAGCGGCCCCTTCCCTGCCCCGTGGCCCACGCTCCCTGCTGCAGCCGCTTGCAGCCCACACAGGGCTGTCCTGAGCAGACACAGGCTGCGAGTGGCTGCAGCGCAGAGCACCAGGCACAGGGCGGGCTTGCCCATCAGGTCATTTTTGACAGGAACCAAGGTCAGATAAATTTTAATTTTCAACATTTTTTTAGGGGACCCATGGGCCAGATAGAATGGCCTCGTGGGCCAGATCCGGCCCGCGGGCTGTATTGCCTACCCCTGTTATAAGTAAACTCATTGTAGAGTGGGAAATAGTGAGATGTTATTCATGAGCGCCTCAGTTTAGGGGGAGATCTAGGATTTCCCAAAGGGGGCATAGTAGCGGCAATCTGCACTGCCGGTGTGGCTGCACCTCCTGCTCCCAGCCTTCTCCACTCCCACCAGTGCAGGAAGAACCATGCCACAGGAGCCACTTGAAACTTTTTAAAGTCCTTACAGCAGGTGAAAATACCCCTCCCTTCTCCTTTCTGCTCAGATACATTCCCTCCCCCTCCCCACCAACTCCCCTGCCTGCTGCTTTTTCCAGTGCTCCAGGCCAGGGAAGCTCCAAAGCCCACTGGGCTGAATAAGGCCTGGGCTCATCTGGGGAGGGGACAAGGGCAACAGTGTGGTGGGCAAGTAGTTCCATCCACTCTGTCTGCAGCAGGTTCAGGGAAGGGAAACCCTCATCCATCCCTGCTGCTGTCATCTGTGTCCCAAGATGAGCCCACTCCTCATGCAGTAGGCACCTTTGGTGCTCCCTCACCAAGTTAGATGGAGGGGGGTTGGGTAAGGGTGTGCCTTTGAGCAGTAAGGGGAAGGGAGGATGTTTCCATGCTTTAAGGACTTTACAAAAGGCTCTCATGGTGTGGTGCAATCCAAAAGGGGTGCATTCGCTCCACTGCACCCCCTCTGGATCTGCCTGTGCCTCAGTGACAATCTACCTAAAATCTTGCTTGTATTGTCTTTATGTCAATTCCTCTTCATGGAAAAACCTGGGAATATTTTCAAAGTTTTTGTTCATTTTGTTCTATGGAATACGAATCAATGCCTTAGATTTGTGTAATTGCAAATTGAAATTTTGTTTGGATCAGAATCTTGAATAGTTCATGAAGATGGGCCCCATCCAGTCAGGGAGAGTACAATGTGATTTAAAGCTTTGTCTGTATTAAGAATATAAATTTCACCTTGGTGCCATTACACAAGTTCTGACTTCTCATATAGATACACTGCACTGACATGGAGTCTTGCACCAGAGCAGATTGGGTAAATAATACTAGTATTTTTTAAAATCTACAACCCCTAACATGATCAGTCTCACATCTCAAATACTTACAACTTTAAACAATTTAGAGGAATAAACATAGAAAATAGATTGTGTGATCAATACGTTGACCTTTGTTTGCACAAAAATTCATTAAATAATTAAGGATACCAAACCAATTCATGAAACTTTTTGCCTAACTGCCATAACTCCTCCATTCCTTCCACCTTCCTCCAATTCACAAAAAGGAGAATGGACTACATTGCATTTGTAGCCCGGGTACACCCAAGGGTGTGCCCCATTCTCAATTGGATGGGATAGGTGGACAGGCAATAGTGCTGTGAGAGGGAGGCTGTCACTTGGGTTCAGATCCTTCTTCCTTTATAGAGCCAGGCCAGGCAAATGTTATTTAACTATATACAGTTTATTGATTCATAATATAAATATAAAAATACATCTGACATATGAGAATAAATATTTACAAGGGGTAGACTATAACTGATGGTCTGGGAACTGACCCTCCACTAGGTTGTCACACCCATTATCAACACCTGATAGGGAAACCCTATAAGCAACAAGCAAGGTGAGTCCCCTAGTCACCCCAGGCCCAGAGGAGTGATGGATCCTGAAATAAGTAAGCATGGGTAGGTTAAGGTATCACTTCAATAAACATATACAGGCAACCCAGTAGGTAGGCATAGGCAAGTTAGTTAACAATACAGTAGGCACATACAGACAACAAAACAAATAAACATAGGGAAGTCAAGGTACCATTTCAGTAAGCATATACAGGCAGCAACCAGGTAACTCAATGTGAACATCTTAAAGCATACCCATAATTATATTAACATTAGCATTACATCAATCACAGAATATGTGGCACGTTCAACACCCCACGGGGTGTCCCATGGAGCCCCTCTCCTTCTGAGTCCAGGCTTGGGCTTGCCTCCCAGTAGAGGAGAAGGGCTCCAGAATCCCTCCTCCCTCTGACAGCACCAGGCACCTGTCCCACAACCCAGGACCCTGTATATCTAGCTCCCGCAGGGGCCCCTCCAAGGGCACCTCACCTATGGGACCCGCTCCCCAGCAACTCGCACTCCTGCTTTCCAGAGCAGTCAGGGCTCATCCCCGTGGCCTTTCCCCAGCGGTGCCTCTGGCTTCTCTTGTGTCCAGGCGCCTGCTTTGGGCACCCTGGCCGAGCCACTCTGCCTCCTCCAGCTATCCGGCCTTTTGCCGAGGTCCTGTCTCCGTGGCCCTGTGCCCCACTCTGGGCACCGAGGGCTCCGTTGACTACGCCAAGCTGCACTGCCGTTCCTGGGCCTTGCTCTGCTGCTGGCTCTGGCTCCCCGGCCTCACACCGGGATCCCAGGCCTGAACCACCTTAAGTGGGAGGCAAGGCTCCGTGCACCGGTCTGTGCACCTCAAGGTGGTCCAATTGGTCCTGATCCACTCCCAGGGCCGAGGCTTCATGCACCGGTCCATGCCCCGGTCTGGACAGGGGCAAGGCAGCCACTCCTCCATCACCTCCTGATCAGTGGGAAAGTCCTACCGATGGCTCAAAGCCTTTTCGAGCTGGCAAGCTGGGCTGCCACCAGCATGCCCGCCACACATTGTGATTTGCTCACCTGACTGTAATCTCTCTGGAAGATAAGACTCTTGCATGCACTGAAAGTGAATTTTTCCTGCTATCTACTAGGTTGCATGGTGATTCTCTATATACACAGTAGTGTCTTCCTTCTTGAAGTATCAGCTAAAAGCCACATCTGTTGTTGTCTGTCATTCAGTCTTCTATGCATTAAGAAATAGTTATTTAATACTTGGAAAATGCAATTGAACTTAAAATATACAAGGGGAACAAATTAGCTTAGTATTTGTCTCATTTGATGAAGGGTGGTTTTGTTTTCATAAAGACCCAATCATCCTGTTTGCTAGTTGCCATTATGGATGTGGAAGGATTATTTGATTTTTTTTTATTTTTTTTTTTCCTGCTGTGACTTATTGTTTGACATTTTAACCTTTGTTCTATATTGGTACTGTGCACCTCAGTGACAGATTGCTCTACCCCTCCATGTGAGACTTGTTTTTTTCTGAGAGAGAGAGAAAATCTTCATCATACAATTCAACTGGTGGTGGTGGTGGCAGTAGTCTTTATATGCTATACTTGGATCAGCAGTGGTATTGGAAACCAGCTGCAGGTTTTCACACTAGATGAAGTTTTTATTTTACTTGTGGACTTTGTAAAGTGCTTTGAACATCTGTGAGGGCAGGCACTCTATAATAATAAATTAATAGCTGCCTTGTATTTTGTTAGTTTCGTTTGCCTCCCTCTGACTTCTCAGGCAGAGGAGGGAGTGTATTTCACTACATATCTTCAAGGTGAATTGGCAATGGCTGTGTCTATTGCTCCTTCTACACCAGGGGTAGGCAATTATCTGGGCTACAGGGCCATTTAGGGAGGCTTGGTGAGCTGTCATGGGCCGGGAAGGGGCGTGGTTCTGGCCAGGCACAGTAGGTCGATGGTTCCAGCCTGGCAGGGTGAGGGGTGGTGGTGCTGGCCTCAGGGAGGAGGTTGGGGGGGGAGACAATTGATCCTATCTGGTCTGGGTCCATCTACCCTGCACCCACTCCTGGGAGCACCAAATGGATCAGGCAAGTGGGATCTCCATGGAAAGTGGCAGGGACCTCTGCAGGCAGGGCATGCTTAGTCAGGTGGTTGGGATGGGGAGGTGGGGCCAGCACTAGGATTGTAGGGTGATGACAGTGTGGGGCTGGGGCCCAGGGCAGAGCTGTGATCCACTGCCTGCACATCCCTGTGATGGGTGCCAGTTCTGCAGGCATGAAAGTGCAGGAAGCAGATGGCAGCTCTGCCCTGGGCCCTGGCCCTATGCTGTCACCACCCAGTGATCCTGGCTCTGCCAGCCCATCCCACTCTCAGACACTGCTCTCTGCCCACCTTTGGCCCAACCTCATCTGGCTGACTGAGTGCTTTTCCTGTGGGGGTCCTGGGCCAGTCTCCACGGAGACCCTGCCCATTCACCTGCTCTGTTTGGTGTTCCTGACAGTGGGGGCTGGGTCCAGTGGCAGTGGTGACACTGGCAGTGGCATCCAGAAGGAGCTGCCACTGCCAGGAAGCTGAGTCTGGCTGCCACACTGCCCCAGCCCCACTGCACATCTGGGGGTGGTGGAATTGGCTGCTTGTGCCATGGCATGGGTTGCCCCTAACACCTGGGCTGAGCAGGGCCAAAGGTCCCACGGCAGGCTAGATAGAACTCCTTAGAGAGCTAGATCCAGCCCACAGGCCATATTTTTCCCACCCCTGCTCGACATGTCATTTTACAGGTTCTATGCAATTAACTGGTTAATTGCCCACTTACCTTGAGACCACATGCAAAGTAGCTGTCACACCATAAAAAGCTCTAACCAGTTATTAAGTTAGACCTCGAAAATGTCTATTAACTTTATAGCTGGTTGCTGTTGAGCTTTAATCTGCTCATGTACTAGGGTCTCCCTTGCTGCTGGGCACCCTGTCAGCTGACCAGGTTCCCAGCCGCAGCGTGCCCCATACCCAGCTGGGGCTGGGAGTCCTGCAACTGAGGGGCTTTCAGTCCCAGCAACTGCTGTCTCTGAGTCCAAGTAGCACCCTGCAGCTGCCAGGACCCGGAGTCCTGGAGATGCAGATGCTGGGTCCTTGTGGAGTGCCTCCCAGCAGCAGGATCCAGCTGGGTCCTGGCAGCCATGGGGTGCAGCTGTGATCTTCCAGCCCTGGGGGGTTTCTTGCAGCCCTGGGGCTCAAAGTTTGTGACAGCTGCATCTCCCAACTGCCAGGGTGCTTGGGACACCCCCATGCCTGGGAGCCCTTTAGCTGAGGGGGCTTCCAGCTGTGGAAGTTTGCTTCTTGTCAGTGCAGAAACAGCCTGGGACTGGGCTCCCCTTGCACTGGCAGTAAGGTGCAATGGGATCTAATGTGCAATGCCACAATCATGTCTCCTGCCATACACATGTGTTGTAGTAGGAGGAACAGTTGTGTAGATCACACATTAGATTCTGTTGCACCTGTACCTGCTTGTGTAGAGGAGGCCTATGGAGGTTAAATCAGAAGGAAGGAAAATAGGGTTGAGAACAAGGGGGCAGAGGGAAAGGAATACTATTAATGAGGAAATTGAGCGAGAAGGGCAGAGGGATAGATGTCACAGAATTGCAGGTCAGAGGTCCACCCATGCCTTAGCAGCCCTTCAGGACAGTGTGGTAAGGTAAAAGAACATCAATTTCTCTAGTGGACATTGCATATGGGAGTAATAGGCTAGCATGTCATCCAACTGCCTTTAACTTCCTCAGCTTGAATGACCAGGTACCAATTTCACAGCTGGTTGGATTCCAGGCAGCCTTGAGCTTAGCTTAAAGGCTGGTACCCTCCTGAACTGAAACACCGTAACTGCTCTGACCCCTAACTCCATAGGCTAGTGGTGAAAGAGGTCAAACCTTTTATCTCTTCATCACTTCTGTTGGTTCAGCA
>NW_005842925.1:176222-179174 GCF_000455745.1 Alligator sinensis
GAGGAGGAACAGGAATGGTTTCAGACAGAGGCACTAGGCAGGATGATGCTCGGAACTAAATTTGTCATGAGTTTTGTCTTGACATTTTCAGTGGCTTCCAGCTACAGGCATGTTCCAGTACACTGGATACCATTACACAAAAGGATTGTTCATGTGTCACGGTATGACTTTTAGGCTCTGATCAAATCCTTTTCTCCACCCACTGGCATGGGCTTGTATGGGTATAGGCAGGTCATTTAATGTACCTTGGGTCTTGCTTCCTCATCTGTAACATAGAGTTAATACTTCCCTGCCTTGCAGGGGTACAAAATACATTAGCAAATGTGAGGCACTTGGGTACCATAGCACCACATAAACACCTTTCTACTGGCCCTGGTGGGATACAGTACATCACCTTCCAGCACTGTCTGTCAACACCACGTCTCCTGAAGTCTCTGTCTCTTTTTTTTTTAGAGAGAGAAAAATACAATCAAAATGGAGATGGTATCTCTACTTTCATGCTTGCTGCATTCAGCCTAGTTATGTATCTTTGAATAAAGTGGTTATGATGCATATGGCATGTGACATGTTTTTCTACTCTATCCTAAAGGATTGTATGCATTGGGCAAACATATCTCCCATCTGAACAGAGAGCCAAATGCTAGAATATGAATCTAGTTTCATATCTCTGGAATGAGTTAGTCCTGGGTGATAGATGTGGAATTGAGACGTGAGTGGTTCACTTGGGAAATATAATAATAACCATGGTCCTCTCTAAAAGTTAGAGAAAATAATGCTAATTCCAGACAGTGAAAAAAGTACACCTGGAGGGTGCTTAAGATTCACTGCCCTTACTCCTACAGTATTGCTAGGTGTTTTAAACATTTTTAATTTTTTTGAGTTGTAGGCCCTTGTTTAAAAGGTGCGTGTTCTGTTCAGCTCCGTTTGGATGCCAATTACATCATAAATGGAGCACCGTCCAATGTCACGCAAGCACTTACCAGAGGGAAGGAAAAATATTTAGCCTGTGAAGAAGCCTCTTGTATTTCACTCTAATTGCAGGAACTATGCCTGGGAGTTGGCCAGCTCTCTGTATGTTGTCAGGAGCATTCTGCATATTTATCTGTGAAAGGAGTTTTAATGCTGCACTTCTAGATGCACATAATTTTCGATGCACATAATTTCAGTTCTTTAACCTGGACCACTCCAGTCAACTCAAGATAAAATATATCTTCCCATCAGCACCTTCTGTTCATTTTTTCTAACTGGAAATACACTCCACCTTTTTGATTTGTGTGTATTTATGTTGATATCCTACTCCCATCTAGTGGCTGCTATTATTACTACAGGTTGCTGTTCACACAATACAAGATCTAGTGCACTGTATACAAACCAACGTTGTCAGTAGCATAGAGTCTGGACATACCTATCTTATGAAAATGCACTTAATTGGTTTTTACTATTTCTCAGCCACACACACTTCAGGGAAAAAATCTCATTTAAGAAGGTTCTTTTGCATCAATGACAGATGAGGAATCTTGCATAGTTGCCTTATAATAGGGAGTTGGATATTTGTGCTCATTTGAAATGAATTTAATGAAAGCTGAGCTTCTTAATCTGTGTACATGGTTGATAAATATGCAAGTGATCACTTTGATATGGGAAATTCACTGCTCTCCTAATGCTCCACTGTACCTTTTCAGTGTGTATGTAAGCTGTGAATGTGAAACTTTCAGAATACAATGCTGAGCTAACTGAAACTCATCCTGTTTCCAGCTTCATTTCGCACTCGAAATTCAGGCTGTGTTCCTTAAAGCATTGTTAATGTTGGTGTTTAAAGCCATCATGAACTTATCTCTGGCTTTGTACAGTCATTTTTAAATGCGCTGTTCAGTAGGGAAAATAGAGGGCTTCAGCTAAGTGTCTTGGGAAAATTGGGATAGCTTGACCTCATGCTGTAAAGGGGAACTTGGGATGCAGAGCAAAATGAATGGCAACTTTTACATGATTCCCTTCAAAAATAAATCACAGAACTGTATGGCTCTAATACACTCCTCTCTCGTAATTCAAATTTGCACAGGCAGTGGAAGAAAGGTCTGATATGGGAGTGGAAGAAGAGGCCAACATAAATTTTGTATTAATTGTTACCACTAAAAAGAGATTGAGCTACACATGTGGATCTGGTTGTGAATTTACCCAGAGCTTGTGGTACTTGATTTGGGGATTTGGTTTGGCTGCACTGCTAAATTTGATAGTAAAAATAGAGCATGGTATCCTAGAGACTTAAAAAGAAGATGTCTGTAGTAACTAATGATACAACACAGCAGAGCTGGAGAACTTGCCTTTATTCTGTGTGGACAGCTGTGCATACCTGTTTACAGTGGAATGTAATCTCAGCCATGTTAGCTTTTCTATGCATATGCGCATGTGCACACTTGCATGAGCGTGGCCTTTGTAGTATGACATGAATGACTTTACCTAAAATAAGGCCTTTTTAGAAAAGGAATGTTTTCATGGTATAACAGAATACAATCCATATTACATAGGCTGGCACTAGATCTCCATGTTTGCTCCAGACAGCAAACAGTATATGCATTACAATTTCATACAAAATATGTTAGTGAATTCCTAGCAGAATAAGATGAAGTGCTCAGTACTTTCCGATCCTTTTGAGATGCCTCACCTTGAGCACCCAAAAATGGAGGCGCAAGTCATCACTGTTCCCTTTTAAAGTTTGGGTCACTATGTAGTTAATATGAGTACATGCCCTATAGTATGTGTTCCTGGTTTTGCCTAATTCATTCCATCTATTGTGCCAACTGCTGTAGAAATCAAACCTGTATGGGATTGTTTGGATAGGGATGATCCTGCTTAAGGCGGGAGTTAGACTAGATAATCTATGGAGGTCCTTCTAGCCCTACTTCTCTATAAATCTGCTAGTGAATTGCCCATCAAGAATGCTGGGGGGGGGGG
>NW_005842925.1:179184-180755 GCF_000455745.1 Alligator sinensis
CTCAGGAGGAGGGGGGGAACCTTGCATGCGGCCGCTGCTGACGCCCACTGTCCCATGCTACTGCTGCTCTGCGTTCTGCTGCATGCCACCTTCCTCCCCCCACCCCACTCCACATATGGCCTTGCACCCCTCCCATGGGACAGCAGAGCGCCACCATGATGGCAGGGATGATGGGGATGGAGTAAGGGGGCCAGGCCAGTGCTGCTGGCCTCACCCCCCTGCTCCATTCCACTCTGTTCCCACTATTCCCTCTATCCCCCTCTGCCAGCACCCCGCACCACCTCCAGGGTTGGAAGGAATGGCAGGGACAGAGTGGGATGGCAGAGCACTGCCATGATGGTAGGGATGGAGGGGACAGAGCAGGGAGCAAGGCCTCGTCCCCCCCGCCCCATCCCATTCCATCCCCGCTGTTCCCTCCATCCTCTTCTGCCAGCACCCTGCGCTGCTGCCACTGCTTCTAAGGAGCAGGGCTGGGGGGTGGGGGGAGCATGGCCAGCAGCACTGGCCTCCCCTCCCCTCTCTGTCCCCGCTGTCTGTGCAGAGCACTCTGATTGGTTGTTTCAGTAAGCATTGTGATTGACTGCCTAGACAACCAATCAGAGTGCTCCAAGAGCATTACAGACACAGACAGAGACTAAGCCCTTATAAATAAATAAATAAAAATATTAAGACGCTATAGCTTTCTCTACATGTGCTTGAGGGTGGGGAGGGAGTGTTTTAATTAGAGCAGTTCCTGGAGAGCCACTCTAATTAAAATGCCTGACCGTCATGTGCATTAAGCCCCTCACATGTTTAAAAATGGTCGCAGGATGTTTTAACTAAAGCTCATTGAATGAGTTTTAGATAAATGCATGGGACTTATACATATAACAGTGAGGTCACACTGAAGCATTCTACTTAGAACATGAACTAGTATAGGCAGCCTATGTGTAAAGAAGACATGGGCTTCTAACTTAAATAGCCTATTAATATACACATTATTTACCATGCATCATGTGCTCTGTGGTAACTGTTCATGTGCATGCTCGTGTCCCATGGTAAGTAATAGCTAAACCATGCTAACTTACCTCTTGTTCCCTGAGGTCTAAGCCACCATGGTTAGCTTCTACTTATTGTTAGGTAAGTGTGTGTACTTGCAGAGTTACTATAGAGCAGCTGAGGTTTGGTAAAGGATCTCCCCCTTTTATACTGCTGGACATAGTTCATCTGCCCATACTCTGGGGCACTTATGAAAGTTTTATCTGATGTCTTTTTAAAAATGCATATGAGTATAACACTATATGTTTAGTTCCCATGATCCATTTTACAGCTTTTTCTTATTCTTTCTAATCAAACTTCTGTCCTAGCCATAACCCTGAGAGTACTTTATAATCTGTTTTCAGGAATGTGACTGAAAAGCTGCAAACTTCAGAATATTTATAGGTATAGTATATAGTTCAGAATAGCTTTGTGTCCTACGGTCCAGAATGCACTGACAAAACAAGCAATAATTAATAAGAGATCATGTAACATGACAGTTGGTGAAAGTTAGACAAGGTCATTAGTTTTCCTTCCCTTCATAAATTTCCTGC
>NW_005842925.1:180786-185507 GCF_000455745.1 Alligator sinensis
ACGGATTTCACAGAATGGCATTATAATGTAAGTACATAATTCCATGAAAAGCACAGGCTTGGAGGTTATGTGAGAGAGAGAGAGCTTCTGGTCTTGTCTAGCTTGCCTATCTTGGCAGCTGTTTGCTTTCTTGATAGAAGCGCTGACACGTTTTATTAAGATAAGATTCTATAGTTCAAGTGGAGCAGATTGCATGCAGAAAAAAGGGCAATTAGGCCCAAATCTTCAAACATGGGTGTCACAGCTCCCTTGGGAGCAGTTTTCAGTGAATGAATGC
Source organism: Alligator sinensis (assembly GCF_000455745.1). Taxonomy (NCBI): domain Eukaryota; kingdom Metazoa; phylum Chordata; order Crocodylia; family Alligatoridae; genus Alligator; species Alligator sinensis. The sequence goes on from NW_005842925.1 coordinate 181,064, forward strand.
TGATTTGGCAGGGTTTCCACGTCATGTTTCATAGGGCTGGTTTGCCAACGGTGATGAAATCTACCTCTCCAGCCCTGATTTCTTGCCCCTACTGTCCCCAGATCACAGCTCCTCTTGCCCCACCTATATTTCCCTATGGATTAAGCTAAACTCTATAATTTCACTCCTTAGCATTCCCCCAGATCCTGCATGGCCCCCTTCCCCTGGCAATGTCAGTGTCACTGCCACTGACAGTTCTACTACCTTCCCAGTCACTGAAGTTTGTAATTCATCCTGCTCAGACATGTGTCTCGCCTATTTGCTTCCCTTCTGTGCTCTCCCGAGTGCTGATGACATGCCCCAGAGGTTGCTGGAAACTTCATCTCTTTATTCTCCAGCCTATTTAGTGTTCAGCATGGGCGACTGGTGCCACCTTAGTCAGTGACTGGGGTGGTGGTCCCCCAGGGCCAATCTCACCAACCGGGGGGGGCAAAACTCAGAAGCGGCCTCAGCACTCCCACTCCCTGGTCAGTGCTCATGGGGGGTGGGGCGCCGGCACTCCTGTCTGCCCCACCCTGCCCATCGTAGCATGGCTGGTCAGGGGGTGCACCAGTGCTCGCAGGGGGTGCACATGCACCCCCGTGCTACACATCGCCACTGGTGTTCAGTAGCTAATAAGAGTTTGCTCCGACCCACTGCCCTCCACCATGTTAGCAAGGATATTAGCTGCTTTTCCTTGTCTCTTCCAGAGGCTCCCCTCCAAACAGATCTGCCTTACCACAGATCAGGAGGTGACATGCAACCTCCTGTCAGCCCGTGCTCCTTCTGCTTTGCTGTGCTTCCTCCTACTCCTCTTACTCTTGCACATATTTTCTTCACAACTAAATCCCTCTTCTGGTGCCCTTAGAATCTGCCTTCATGGGTGGTTCCAGGATCACTGTGAGTGGAGTGCAGCCCACACCGCCCTCAGCTGTGTGGTGTATGTGCAGTAGAGAGTTCATTGCACATGTGCCCCACAGTGATCCTGGATGCCAGTGAGTTCTGAGCTCAGCAGTGCTCTGCTAAGTGCATGGTCTGGCCAGAGCCCCTGCTTTTGCATTGCTCTGGAGCCTAGGAGGTGAGTGCCTCTGCTGTTCTTCCTCCCCCTCTCACAACTCCCTCTGAGTTCAGCAGCAGGAGAAAAGAGGCCATGAGCAGTGCTCAGTTTCTGCTTTCACTCTGCTCAGAAGCCCAGGAAGTGAGTGTTGCAACTGTCCCCTCTCCCCTGCCCCTGAATTTGCAGGGAATTGAGGGTGTGGGGGAAACAGCAGTGGTTCTCGCTCCCTGGGCTCCAGAGCTGTTCAAAAGCAAGGGCTCTGGCAGGCTCTCACAGACCAGCTCATGAGCTCCCAGCACATGTGGCGCTCCAGACAGGAGCTGTACGAAAGGCCATTGAACTCAAGACAGCAAACTGCCCATGCAGCACATAACTGTGGAGGGATGGTGGGGAATGGGTGCTGTGCCACTTGGTCCATCACTGTTTACAGGCAATTGTCCAGGGGATCCACAAGAACATCCACTCTACCGCATGTCTTCTCCACAAACAGAAAGCACGTGACAAGAAAAGCCCTAGGATGTGTCACTGGAAGACATCAGGAGGGATAAAGGAACTTCCAAAGTCTTTTACCTTGCATTCTACCACTGATTTCTACTTCTAGGCACCTGATATCACTTTGCTGGCCTTAGCTTAGTCTCCAGTTACTCTCAGGAGATGCTCTATTTGTTTCTTACAAAACACGGCTTGCAGTTTTGATTTCTTTGCTTGAGCACTTGCTTCTTCTTTGTCCGTATTTAGCTCAATGCGACGTGTGGAGTCTAAATTATAACCTGTTTAGGGGTGAGACTGGAGTGCTTTGAATATCCGCACAGGTGACAAGATTGCAAAGCTTGGGTTCTTCCAGCCAGACACAGCACACCAGCTCAGGCGAACTACCAGGCAACTTTGAAGGCTGGTGAGAACTCCGATCAGCTGCCTTGAGTAATATTCTATTGGAGCTGATCCTGTGATGGACAGGCATCTCAGCCTGTAGGTTTTATTTTTAACAGATGGGAAGGGAAAACAACATTTGGTCTGGAGCCTCTGTCTGCCTGGATGAAGCTGTGCTCATTTTGGGGGCTGCTGTGATTCTAAGCATGGAAGCCTGATTTAATTAGCTCGCCAGGATCCTGCTTTGTCAGGAGTTTTTTTGTGAGCAAGTGCACCCTAGCAAAACTGACAGCTCTCGGATCTCAGGCTGTCCCTGGCTGTTACCCAGGCTGAGATATGCAGAGCAAATACCTGATAAACTAATAGATGCTTCCATGTTGGAAACCTCTCTTTCTTTCTCCCCTCCCACCCCACTTACTCAGAGTGCAGCAAATGTCTATTGATTGATAGCTCCTAACAGATGGAAAGCACTGCAGTCCTTACTCAATGCAGCAGTTCTCAGAGTTTGCTTTGGTTGACAAGTTATTTTCCCACCATTTGATTCTGTCTGCACCATTTGCTTTTTAGTTATTGATTGCGCCAGGAAACAAACTGTGATTATGGATCTTGCAGAGCTGCCATGGTCCTCCAATGCACTGCGAGTCTGAGTTCTAGTGTCTTTTTCCTAAAAGCCCGTGGATAGGCTGAAATGTACATATTCCATTAAGCGAAGCAGTGAGTCTCACTCCTAAACATAGCCAATCAGACCAGGCAATTGTACAGTGTCCTTTGTGCATATTTAAAACTGGCACCATTAAAGAGGGCATATGCCAAATAAATCCATGGTGCAGATTGCTGCTTCACTAGAGGCATCTGTGTCATCTTAGACATAAATTCAAAGCACAGGATGAATTTGGTGGATTTTTTTTTAGCTCCTGCTGTGATTAACAAATACCTGCTTATTCTTATGGTGGGATGAAAGCTTCCAGGACATAAGATTATTATCAAAGTTTGCTTATTTAAAATCTGATTCAAGAGCTGGAATGCTGATGATTCCCAAATTAAATCATGTGAATGACTGCATGAAAGCTGAGTTGGAGGGATGCTTCTAACCATGTGATGAAAGTAGAGCCGATTGACAGCTTTGACACATTTGTCCAAAAATGTTTTGGGAACCACTTTTGTTGTTTTCAACCAGTTTATTTGATGGTCAGGATTGTTAGCGGATTCAATCAAACTTGTATTATCTGACAGTTCTTTTCCTGTATTTTTCGCCATGCTGTAAGTGGGATGTGAAAGGTTTACAAATGAACGTCACAAGAGGCTTGAGTCAGGGGAGATGATCAGTCCATATTCAGATATTTTTCAGTTGTATCCTCACAGCATACTTTGAGGTAGAGAAGTTCTGTTATTCTCAGATGGGGACTTGATGCACTGAGAAGTTAAGCAATTAGTTTGATCTTAGGTCTTTTGAGTCCCAAATTGACCTCTGGCTCATCATTTTTCACTTCTCAATTTATAGTTTGCATGTCTCTATATTGCAGATCAGTGGCAGGCATACCACAAATTAGTTCTGGACCATCCTTGAGTGCCACACTGATTCCCTTCCCCTGCCCAATCTGCTGCTATACAAAACTCTGGTTCCACGCGATGGAATTGTCTCTCACCCCATCCTCATTAATAAATTAAGTGACTGTGGCATTGATGCCTGCACAGTTGGATGGGTAAAAAATTGGCTGATGGGGTGCACCCAGAGAGTAGTGATGGACAGGTTGTACTCAACCTGGCGAGATGTGAGCAGTGGGGTCCCCCAGTGCTTGGTCCTTGGGCCCGCACTGTTTAACATCTTCATCAGCAACTTGGACGAGGGGGTGGAAAGCACACTGTCCAGGTTTGCTGATGACACTAAGATGTGGGGTGAGGTGGACACTTGGAGGGAGAGAGAGGCTGCAACTAGATTTAGATAGACTACAAAACTGAGCAGATGAGAATAGGATGGGGTTCAACGTAGACAAATGCAGGGTGCTGCACCTTGGGAGAAGGAATCCACAGCATACATACAGGCTGGGGAGTTCCCTTCTTGAAAGCACAGAGGCGGAAAGGGATCTTGAAGTCATTATTGTGACTCCAAGATGAACATGAGCCACCAATGCCAGACCGCAGCCAGCAAGGCCAGCCATATCTTGTTATGCATCCAAAGGTGCATCTCAAGCTGGTCCAGAGAAGTGATTCTCCCCCTCTATGCGACTTTGGTCAGGCCGCAGTTGGAGTACTGCATCCAGTACTGGGCGCTGCACTTCCAAAGGGATGTGGCCAGCCTGGAGAGGGTTCAGAGGAGGGCCACCCGCTTGGTGGGAGGGCAGCAGGACAGGCCCTACGAGGAGAGACTGAAGGACCTGAACCTGTTCAGCCTCAGGAAGAGGAGGCTGAGGGAGGACCTGGTGGCTGCCTACAAGCTCATCAGGGGGGATCAACAGCAAATAGGCAGAGCTCTTTTCTCCCCAGCACCACCTGGGGTGA
>NW_005842925.1:185755-229035 GCF_000455745.1 Alligator sinensis
TGGCAGGGGGGCAGGCTAGATGATCTGTTCAGGTCCCTCCTGACCCTAGCTACTATGAAACTATGAATTTCTCTTTGAAAGCTAAGAAGACAGGAAAACCTAGGTGGAAAAGTCTAAGTGAACTGAATGTTAGTGTTTCAAACCCAAGCTCTCACAAGGCAGGAAATGCCAGAATTAAGGCTTCCAACAAAATCTTAGTTTGGCCACACATGTATTCATTATGATCTAGTCTTTAATTATATAATTATTGCAACAGGCCCTCTACCTCATTCAGAACATGGGAGAACATTGCCCCAGAAATGCAGCAGAACTCTGCAATGAAGGAGGCTTTTGCCTGGAGGAACATGGCTTCCCTTGCTATAGAAGTCAGGAAGTGTATAACAAATGATGAGGGAGATTGCAGGGAGAGAAAGAGAGGACAGTCTCATGGGCAAGGAAGCTGAATGCCATCCTGGAGAATTGAATTCTGTCCCTGCCTCTGTCTGATACCTCAATCAAAGTGGTCAGAGTTGACCCTTCACTGTAAGTTCCCCTTTTCTTGGTGCTAAAGCAGCTGGGGCTAAGTTTGCTGTACACTGAAATGTTTTGTGCTCTTAACAGCATCTGAAGTCAATTGAAGCTGGGCTTTATGCTTTTAATGAACGGTAGAAATGCTGAGTATTCTGGAAAATCAAAGGCTAGGCTGTTTCTGATTAGTCTGTCCACAATTTTGACCTTACTTCTTCTGTGCCTTAGACTCTTCATTTGTAAATTAAGAATTAAAATACTGCGTAATTTCTGAGACTTGAGATTCACTGTTTATGAATAAGCACATCATCTCTATGAAGTAGATAAGTATAGTTACAAGTATAGGTGGAGAAACTGAGGTTGAGAAATTATAAGCATGAACGACTCGTGCCCCCGGCAGCTGGGAGGGCACGGTGGTGGCAGGAGCATGGCAGTGGGAGCCTGGAGGCGGTAAGCGGTGGAGCTCCCACAGCTGCCACTGGCAGTGTTGGTGGTGGGGGTGGAGGGTGGCAAGCGCTGATCAAGGGTCGGTGACCATTCGTGGCAGCCAGCAGGCATTGCAGACTGCCTGCAGGTGCCGACGACAGTGTTGGCGGTGCCTTTCTATAAGGGGTGCACTGCCACATGCAGGGAGTGCACATGCACCTGCACGTATCCCCTACACGTCGCACCTGATTATAAGATCTAAGAAATTCTATTAAGAATTTCCACCTTTCCACCAGACTTGCACTTTTACCTTTGGAACCTAATGCCCTCTTCACCAGTGAGTAATTAAATCTCTTTCATTCCCAGCCACCAAATGCCCTGAGGTCATGTTAGCTGTTCACTGGAAGAACAACACAGCTATATCCACAAATGTCATCTTGTACTATGCTGCTTGTAGCCAAAGATCTCTGCAGTTCTGCCTTTGGAAGGTATGTCAAGTACAGGAAAGCAGGGAATGAAGCATGTTTATATAAGATGACCAAATTATAAAGTGGAATCACAAAAACATTTGCATTAAAAATTGCTTTTATTATGTTTAATAGGTAATGGTAAAATAATGCATAAGGGCAATGGATGGCTTTTTCACGCAATGAAGTAAATGAAGGCATTTAAAGAATTGTAACATGTTTATTACCTTGTGCAGTTCTACAGCATCCTGAGCATTATATCTGTTTCATAACGTGAGCAAAGAACACATGCCAAACTGTACACAAAACAATCTTTTATTGCCTTGTGAGCATGTAAAAGTTTTTACTGCTGCTTTTTCTGACTTTTTCATGGATGCCACCTTGGGAGCAACTCAGTAATAAATAGCTGTTGGAGAAGGGAAAGAAAAAAGTGACTGAGTGCCTGAGAGAACCTGAATGCAAAAGGAGTGGTGTAATATTAGACAGTTGGGATCAGATTCTCTTCAGTGGAGTTTGACTCGGAAGAACAGTCCTTTGTCGAGAGGCATTTTGCAATCTGTTTAGGTGACCTATCATGTTTCTGGACCTTTATTTCCTGAAAGCTTTTTTCAACCTATCCTACAAGAATAGAAGGATGGTCCAGTAGTTGCCGCCATCAGAGGCCCAACTTTAGTGTTTTGTTGTCACAGACTTGTTTCAAAACTCTCCCTGTGTATCTTGGTCCTTTTATTTTTTGTAAAACTGGGTTAATAGCACTTGTCAAGCTGGCAAGCATGTCTTAAGAATAAATGTGCTAAAAGATCACAAGGTACTCAGACATGTAAGTAGTACATAAGATAGTGATGACATTTTCTGTCAAAATTTTGTTAGAAGAATTGTGTTCAACTACATTAGAATTTTTGTGAAATGTCCACATTCTAAAGAAATTTTTTTAAAATCAGAAAACCTTAAAACTGAAATTCTTCAGGCAAAAAATGTCATTTTTTGTCTTCAAGTATAAACAAAAAAATTTGCCAAAATCTGAATTTCCACTGAATATACCTTGATTTCCAACCAAGTTTAATAGGGTTTTCATGTGGGTAACCAATGAAAAGTATGTTCGCAATCATTATTTGGGAAGACTACCTTAACATCCTTCTATTTCCCTCATCTCCTCCCGTTATGGAAGCAGTCTCTGAAGAGAAAGATATTATTGAAGGTTATCATGACAGTTCTCTGGACCTTTCAACTTTTTCTAACTGGGACAAGTTCTTTCTTCAAGTGGGCAGATACAGGCCACTCGACAGGCAGAAAGACTGCTGCTTGGAGGATACAAGGATACAATTCAGGAATTAGCCCTGGGGCTTGTCTATGATAGGATGAGTTGTCAGCAAGTTCAGCCATAGTCTTCAGAGCAACTATGGAAGAGAAAGCTATACCATGGATATGGAGGGTCCCATACAGTGCAAGGCAAAGAGCATTTGTGCTCTTGAGTGGATTCCATACTGTCTCATAATTTTGGGGGTAAGATAGCTATGTGAGGGTTGGGTGCATGTGAACATAAGAATGCCAAGGACTGCTGTACTGGGTCAGACCAATAGTCCATCTGGTCCATTATCCTATGGCTAATGGTAGATGCTTTTGATTAAAGGCAGGCAAAATATGGCCCATGGGTCAGATCCAACCTGACAGGCGATCTTCATCTGACATGTAGGTGCCCACCAATTAATTGTACCGCCCGCCCCCACCCTCCTGCATTGGAGGGCCTTGGCCCCGGCCAGCATGCACAGCTTCTGGGTGGGAGTCACTGCTGCAGATGCTAGGGGGACCTGCTCAGCTTCCCTGGCCTCCAGTGGCTTCTCCTCATGTTCCTGCTGCAGCACTTGCTCCAGGCAGCAGGTAAGGAAACTGCAGCTGGGTGGGAGTGTGGAGTTTGGGGCTGGGAGCATGGAGCCTGGGGCCTGTGCCCAGTGGGGCAGTGGGAGCGTGGAGCTTGGGTGGGCAGGGTGTGGGTGGGGTTTGTGGGGTGTGAGGGAGGGTGGGTGTGGGGACCCCCCCACATGCCTTCCCATGGAACACAGCCCCCACCAGTGGTGGCAGCAGCAGCAGCAGGCGATAGACCCTCAGGATGCTTGTGGCCTGTGCAGGTGCGGCTGCCAGACAGCATAAAGCTCCAGCCAGGTTTGGAAGCTGCACATGGTGGCAAGGAGCTGAGCCAGGTCAGCCTGTTTCTATTGCATGAGGCTCATGTACAGCTCCTGGGACTTGCATGCCACTGGGGGAGAAGTCCCAGATGATGGAGCCAGTGGCCTGGGTCCACCCCCTGCCACTATGTACAGTCAGTCCTCAACTTAAAGATGTTTCAAGTTACAATGAACGCCCTTACGATGTTTATAAATTGACACCTTGTTTGGACTTTCTGACATCAGTTTTGACTTTATGACACTTGATCTAATGCCACACCATGCCTTGGTTCAGGAACCAATCCCACATTTATAACATTGTTCCTATGGGGAAATTGTTTCCGAGTTACAAAGTTTTGACTTGAGACAGTTTCCAGGAACCAATTGTGTTATGCTTTTGGGCAACCAACATGGGTTCATTCAAGGCAGGTCCTGTCAGGCCAACCTAGTAGCCTTCTACAACCAGGTCACAAAATCATTGGATGCAGGTGTCACAGTAGATGTAGTGTTTCTGGACTTTAGGAAGGCCTTCGATGCTGCTTCTCACCCCATTCTCATTAAAAAAATTAGGCGACTGTGGCATTGATGCCTACAGTCAGAAGGGTCACAAATTGGCTGGAGGGCCACACCTAGAGATTGGTGGTGGATGGGTCTTTTTTGACCTGGAGGGATGTGGGAAGTGGGGTCCCCCAGGTATCGGTCCTCGGGCCCACACTGTTCAACATCTTCATCAGCAACTTGGATGAGGGGGTGAAAAGCACCTTGTTCAAATTCGCGGATGACACTAAGATGTGGGGAGAAGTGGGCATGCTAGAGGAGAGGGACAGGCTGCAACTAGATCTAGACAGGTTACAGGGGTGGGCGGATGAGAACAGGATGGGTTTCAATACTGACAAGTGCAAGGTATTGCACCTGGGGAGGAAGAACCAGCAGCATACCTACAGGCTGGGGAACTCCCTACTAGTCAGCACAGAGGCAGGAAAGGATCTTGGTGTCATTATTTATTCCAAAATGAACATAGGCTGCCAATGTGGGGACACGGTCAGGAAGGCTAACCGCACCTTGTATGCATCCACAGATGCATCACGAGCAGGTCGGAGGAGGTGATCTTCCCCCTGTATGCGACACTGGTCAGGCCGCAGTTGGAGTACTGCATCTAGCTCTGGGCATCGCACTTCAGGAGGGATGTGGCCAGCATGGAGAGGGTCCAGAGGAGGGCCACTCACATGATCAGGGGGCAGCAAGGCAGGCCCTACGAATGGAGGCTGCAGGACCTGAACCTGTTCAGCCTCCACAAGAGAAGGCTGAGAGGGGATCTGGTGGTCATCTACAAACTGGCCAAGGGGGACCAGCAGGCTATGGAAGAGTCCCTGTTCCCCCGAGCACTACTGGGAGTAATGAGGAATAAAGGCCATAAGCTGATGGAGAGTAGATTCAGGCTAGATATCAGGAGGCACTGCTTCACAGTCAGGGCGGCTAGGATCTGGAACCAACTTTCAAGGGAAGTGGTGCTAGCTCCTACCCTGGGCGTATTCTAAAGGCGGCTAGATAATCACCTAGCTGGGATCATTTGACCCCAGCATTCTTTCCTGCCTGTGGGAGGGGGTCAGACTTGATGATCTGCTCAGGTTCCTTCCAGCCCTTCCAACTATGAAACTATAAGTCTGAGGATTGCCTGTACAGCTCACAGGACTCCACCAGAAGTGGCATGGGGCTTCCCTCTGATGGCGCATGAGTCTTGGGTGCTGAATACAAACCACACACAATAGAGATGGGCTGGCCTCGCTCCACTCCTTGCTGCCATGCGAGGTCCTAGAACTGGCTGGAGCTGCATGCCTCTCGGCAGCTGTGCCTGCATAGGCCATGAGCACTCCAAGGGCCCATCTCCTGTTGCTGCTGCTGCCACTATATGGCATGGGGTGGGTGTTTGGAGGGGTTGCCACATCCCGCTACCCTCACTCGCACCCCACACACACCCACATCTTGCCTGCACCCCACCACAGCCCTTTCACATATATACACACCCACACCCACCAACATAGCCTACACACTCCACACACAGCCACATCCTCTCAAAAACCCTACACACCCACATACACACCCCACACCCAACTATACACATATGCCCCCCCAACCACACCCCACACACTCCCTCCCCAGATGTTCAACTTCTAGTATATGAGTCAGTTTTTTTCTGGTTCCAAGATGGCAACCCCCCACAAAGAAATATGCTTGGGGGAAGGGGAAGGACTTCTGGTGGTAAAGTTGAGGGGTTACACGGCAGGATTTCTGGTCCTGAGATGGTGACCAGGGGGCGGTGTTCTCCAATCATATAGAGCCACTATTCATTGTACATCTTGGAAATGGCTGTAGTGATCATGGAACAACTGTGCTGCCATTGCACAGCCTATGGAGGGACAATTCCATTTCTCTATCTTGAAACACCACTGAACTCAGTACAGGCCAACAACTCTTGTTCTGGGGTTAGAGTAGCATCTGGCCTGTGGTATATCCAGTAAGAAAATTAGAGCAGCCCCATGTACAGGTGATAGTAAACAAGGAAAGGGGGAATCCTAAAGAAGATTACTACTACTTTTGATGTTTTTTTGGGCTAGATGAAATATGGTATATTATCTTTGATGTGAAAAGTTGACACAGGTGAAGATTTTTTAATATTTATTCAGTGGAAAGAATGAAATTTGTCTGATTTTGAATCATCATGAAATTATTTTTTAGACTAAATTTACATAAATTTAATTTAAAGAAATTGAAAAGTAAAGAAAAAAAAAGAAGTAATGAAACATTTTAATTTCAGGTCAGATAAAGTGTGTTGTCTGACCTGAAGCTAATTTTTTTTACCCAGTTCAGACACTGAACAAAAAAATCAATTATTGTCACAACCCTATTAGAAGATGCAACAGAATTCCAGTCAAGCTTATTTCTATTAGTAATTCTTTTAATTGTTACTTTGAAATAAAAGAAAATGCAATGTAATAGGAAAGCAGCAATGAAGAATTTCTATCTCAGGTATTCTTAAGGGCCCTAGATTTCCAGGGGCTACATGAGTTCTTTGTTCAGAGTCATCCATTTCTCTCTGCTTAACTTGTGCCGATTTTCTTGCAATGGTATGATCCTTGAACTACCAGCCACATGTCTCCAAGGATATTTCCAGTTCATTAGCCAAAAAATGATAGCTTCATCAGCCACCTCCCTTTACATCATTACTGGGACTTGGTCTTTATCAACTATGAAGATCCAGTCTGAGTCATAATGCAATCAATTTTTGTTTGTGATACAATTGGTTCTGATATCTTTTCAAAACCCTGTCATCTGACAAAGTTGTGGTGTGTAGCTTTTCCTAGAGATTAGGAAATCTATAATTAGGCTGAACTATAATTAGGCTGAATTTCATTTTATGAGGGCAGTGCACAAAGGTGCAATAAAAAAGCAGCTAGAGGGAGAAATAGAGGAAGTGAATAAAAGGTCAGAGGTGGTGTAGGAATCAATGCCTCAGCTTGTCCGGTGCAATAAGACACTTCATTCCCAGAAAATGTTAGATGCATCAAAATATCACCTGTAGATTTCAATCCATCTCTTTTTCTGGCACCAAAGAGTAGAGGGGATTAAAGCTTAGCTGGGAGTGCTTTTTTAACCTCTCCCCTTGGTCCCATCAATTAAAAGCAGATTTCCTTGGCAGCCACTTTGAGCCTATTAAGTGGGCTATTGAGTGAATGGGCTGGGTTGCTTCTCCTTCATGGATGCCCTAAAAAACGAAATGATTTTTGCTTTTGTTTTGTTTTGTTTTAGTTTTTTCGGGGGGGAGAGGGTTTTTTGGGTTTTTTTGGTTTTTTTACAAGTACAGGACCACCAAAAATAGAATGTCTTCAGCTCTAATCCCAAGTGAAAGCAATGATCTTAAAGGTTTAATAAAGCCTCTAGGTTCCCACTCCCTGCTCAATGACAGAATCCTGCCACCCTTGTGTTGAGTAGCCCTCTGTGATGGGCTGAGTCCCATAGACAGCAATGAGGTTGCTCCATCTAAGATATTTTTAGCTGATAAAACACTCTGCCTTGCTTGCTTCTCATCGACACCAGTGTAACTACGGTTTTGCTCTGGATTTACTCCAGCATCCAAGAGTCAAACTCTGTGCTGTTTCACCTAGTCCACATAAGAGCATAGGACTAGAAGGGGCTTTCTAGATCACCAAGTCCAGTTTTCTGTGATCACAGGCAACCATGTAATGAACATTGCGATGACCCTTTGCATATCACAATCCTAGACTCTCCTCTCCTCCCCTCCACACTCCCACCTCCAGTTCCATATAATGAGCTTAAAGGCTTCAGTACCAAAAAGCACCCTTCTCTCTGTATGTGCCACAGGAAAATCAATGATTGGACCTAGCAGGGAACTAGTAAGGCCAGATATGTCCAGATGTCCTGCAGTGTGAACTGTGCTTCAGAGGGAGGCAAACTCCCCCTATAGAAATCAGGGGTGTGGCTTTGAATTTGGCCCAGTAAATCAGCTCTCACCTATTTGATCTGAATCAGGAATAGTTCCACTGGACTTGATGGAATGCCTCTATTTTTACCTATGAAAGAACGACAAAGGCTCTTGATCTTATGTCTGATAATTTTATAAATAGCAAAAGTGAAATCCCACAAGTGGTGGGGAAAAAAAAGTTGTTGTCTGTTATTTCTTTTCCTAAGCAAACTATTAATAGCAACAGCTTATAGATATGTCAGCAAAGCAGTAATCCAGTCGGTTTGGTTTCAGACTGAAGTGGAACAAATCCATCTTTTGTTTTCTGAGCTGTAAACAAAGGTAAACAGACTTGAAGCTTTGGTCATCTCTTTCCCGGCAGGAGGGCTTATTAGAAGCCCCGTACATAATGAACATGTAAATGAGGCATAAAATGCATTTAAAAAAAGAAATTGGACTTACTTTCCATACTACTTTTTAAATTTAAGCAAACAGTGTTTCCTGCCTCTTTCTTTCACAAAAAGTAGGAGAGTGACTATCTTATTGGAGAACATGAAAAAAACATAAGGCCTTCTGTGAAATTGTTCCTCGTGTTTTATTTCTTCTTTTCCTTGCTATGTTTTCTAGCTGTTTAAAAATATTTATACTTAAGAGGAGGGTTCTTCTACCTCCCATTTGATTTCCATTGTTTTTTTCCACAACTGTTTTTATTTTGGGAACTTATACTTGATTTTGGGATTCTCTCAAAACTGCTTTCTGTGTTCTATTTCTGATCCCTTGGCTTTTCTGTAGCTTAGTCAGATGAAAATCATGCCATGGGTCCAGCAGAAGGGTGAAAAGCTGCAGCTAACTTTACTCTAACGTTTTGGTTCTACAGCCCATCCCACCTTGGCTCTTTGTTTGCGTGAATTAGGGTTGGCAAGCTGGTTAATTCACCAGTCAACTGACAGCAAATTTTTTGACTGGACAAAGGTCAGTCAATTATAGGAAGGTTTTTTTGATTATAGCAACTAGGGATCTTGGTATCGTTAAAAAAATTAGCCGTTTAAACACTTTTAATTACATTTTCCTCTTCCTTCTCCTCCATGGTGGCCAGAGACGCAGAGCCCCAGCGTGGGGTGAGGGAGTGCTCTGCTGCTGAGGCAGCCACAGAGCCTGCAGGCTGTCGTCTTGCAGCCCCTCCTGCCAGAGCACCCCCTGCCTGCCCAACCATGGGGAGTGCTGCTGCCACCAAGAAGGGCAACAAGATCAAGGGTGGTGAGTGAACTGGGGAGGGAGGAATGGAGGCAGGGAGACCCCCAGTAGCCAGTACCCATTCTGCTTGCCACAGGGCAAAACAGATGCAGGCAGCAAGCAGCAATCCTGCTGCTGGCCATTGTGCTCTGCCTTTCCACCCCTTCCCTGCCTCCTCTTCCAGGAAGAAGGCTGCCTTGGCTTGGCTCCACTGCCTTCTCCCACTACCCCAGCCCCAGCATTGATTTATGTGGTGCGAACTGGTGGAGGAAGGGACAGGTCTGCAAAGGCAAGATAATGTAAATGTTAACTGTAATGCATTAACAGTAGAAATATAATTATCATTTAACCATTTAACCTTTCACATCCCTGAGTATATAAACATTTAGCAAATAAAAGAAATGATAGAGAAAAGAAAGTGTCAATTGATCACTGATGCACACAAAGCAGTTTACCTATTGGATCCATGGTATCAAGGAGAGAAGCTAACAAGTGAAGAGTTTGAAGCAACATGCATTCTAATATTGAACTTGGCCAAATTTAAGACATTTCCTGTTGACCAATCTATTTTTTCTTAAATAATTAATTTTAAAGCAAGAAGTGGTATATTCATCACTACAGCAATGTGGAAAACAAAAAGGTCAAATTACAAAATCAAATTGATGGAAAGACCTTGGTTCTCCTTATTCATTAGTGACTGTTTCCAATATCCTGTCGAGACTTCCAAGCTCTATTGCTTGTGCCGAGTGTAACCAGTTAGTTTGAGGCAACATTTATAGCAAGAACCAAAACAGGATAAAAACACAAACTTCTGGGAGGATGGAATCCATATATCATAATCTAAGGTTAATGAAAAACATTTTGGACAAAGATGAATATTTTTTAAGTGTGTCCTCTGACTCTGAAGAAAATGACAGTGAAAAGAATGGAAGTTGAGAGGTAAATTACATCAACTAAATAACTCCCCTCCCCCCCCCCGAAAAAAAAAACAAACAAACCCCAAAACAACCTAGGAGTGAAAATAATTTTTTAACTTTTATAATAATGAAACTCAAGTAGTTTTTAATACTATTATTTTGACCCCCCAAAAAAGTTTTCAATTTTATGGGGAGTGAATTTTTTTGTTGTTTTCTTGACAAAAATATGATTTTTAAATGCTTTTGATGCATTTCTTAATAGAAAGTATTGTTCTTTTTCTGTTTTGCGTTTTTTTGCAAAATATTTAATTGTGAAATAAAATTATTTCAACATTATATAACAAATAATGCTTTTAAAATATAAATAAGCAAAAAATATTTGACTGTATTTGACAATTTTTGAGTGATAGTTGACCAATCAATTGACTGAACTTTATTTGGCCAGTCAAATACACAACCTTAGTTTGTGTCTCTTTGGGTGTAGGACTTGATTCTTTCTAGCACTAAAACTCTGTTTGCTTTAGTCTGTCCACATTGCTTTGAAGTTTAGTTCTTTTGTCCTTTGCTCTTGGTACCTCTCTGGTTCTGGTGTTATCCACAACACTGCATAAAATTCACACCAACATAAGGCAGCTAGATAGGACTCTGATAGAACAGGGAGATAGCTTTCCTGACCCTTAAAAAATGTTCCTGATCTTCTTTGCAACATAAAGCTGAGACCTGAAATGCCATAAGACTATAGCCAAGCGGTCAGGACACTCACCTAGGTTGAAGGAGAGTTTAGTTCAAGTCTCTGCTCCAGTGGATACCGAATCATTTATATGAAGTGGAACAGCTTCTGTAGAAGGGGTTGAGAGGGACCTGCCTTCAGACGGGTGAATAAATCTGGTGATTAAGACACTTCAGTGGGTGGTTACAATTCAAGCCTGGTCTAAAATCTGCAAAACAGTCTTGAACCTGGCAACTACCCCATTAAATATTCCTGTCATTGGGCTGTGGGACCTTCCGGGGTGATGGGATTGAAGTTCCATCTTGGAGGTGGTATGGCTTTCTAGATTATAATATTTTCAAAACTTGAGTGTTCTACAAAATATCAGTATTATCAAATTGATATATTCTGACTGGAAAAAGATCATTTTCAGTTAGTGATCACTTTGTCCACTGTAAGTGGACCTTAAGAGCATGTCTGCACCATGGTAGCAGTGTGTCCCAACACACCTGCTACAACATGTCTGCTCAAAACCCAAACATATGCCAGAGAAACTACTTCAGGGATCCCTCTGCAGCTGCTCTTAAGGCCTTTATGTGTGTTTCTGGTCTTGGAGTAGGTGGGCATGTGTATTTGGGAATGTCCCAGTTGGGTCATGCTGCTGTTGCTTCAGATTAAAAATACCCCAAGTGTCCTAACTCTGCTACAGCTGCTGCCTTCAGGAGCACAAATAGGACAGAAATTGAAATGACTGTCTTAGGTTGTAAAAAGGGCCACCACAGTCTAGGTTGTGCCCACTGTAGGTTACATCCTCTTCAAACATTGCAGAACTGTAGTCCTTGCTCTTGAAGACTGCATAGTTTATATTCAGTAAACAATAACACAGAGGTCCCAGTCATTTCATGGGAACTCTGTGCACTAACGCAGCCCAAAATCATAGCATTGCTGAAGGGTCTGGAGAGTAGGGTGATAGGTGGAAAAGAATGAGCTGTTACCATAAGTTTTTAGCAATTAGGGACATTTGCACTAGGAATAGCGTAATCTCATTCTTACATGTTTTTCCTTTTAAATAGGCTTCTCATCTGAACACTCTGTGTGGTTTCATTTCTTCATGGGTGTTCTGGTTTTGGTATTTACTTGCTGGAAATGAGTGTCACCACTAGAGCTGCTTAAAGACAATCCAAAGCATGCTATTGCATTTTACTAAATGAACAGCAGATGGCAAAAAAGTGTACACAAGTCCAAGCTTTTACAGTGCACCCTGCTAAAAACAAATATATAACTGTGAAAGAGGTTTTTTCCTATCAGATGAAAGGATTCCAAATCTTCTTAGCTATCTATTTGCAGGCATCCTTCTCCTTTACAGGTCTTCACTGAGAAATAAAATGTATTCTGTCATTTTAGTTTTTAAAATATACCCCAATTCATTATATAATGAGAATTAATGCCACAGTGTTGTGTGGTAAGATAATGACAATTATTAGATAATGGAAATTTCCATTTCATTGGAAATGGCAACATTGAAAATGTGTTTTGTTTGAAATGCAAAGTAAAAATAATTAAAAAGTTTGTGGAATGGAATTAAACCCCCCTCCCCACAAACAATTCAGGAATAGAAATGTATATAACAGCTATATGGGTGATACTTATATCCAGTAAGTAAATACCAAAACCAGAGCACTCATGAAGAAATGAAACCACGCCCAAAGTGTTCAGCTGAGAAGCCTATTTAATCTGTATAAATTCAGATTGTTTCAGTGTTCAATCATTTTTCTTTGTTACCTGAATGCAGATGTCCTCACTCTGAGTTCCTCTAATTACTGGATAACAGGGCACCAGCATCATTTCCTCCTCCTCTTTTTCCTCTAGTTTGTGAATATAACCCTATTAAAAAAATATGTCTGAAGTTACTCCATTGACTTTCACCTGAACCTGTAAATAGTTTTGAGTCAACTGAAATGGCATTTGTCAATTGCCATTGACTTAAGGAGAAAAAAATTGACTCCCCCACCCCTCTCTCTCCAGACTGTAACTGCTGATCTGTCTTATTCAGGAGTGTACAATGCTTGCCCCGCCCTGTGGACAGTAAGCCACAGTGCTCCCACTGCCCAGCCAGCGCATGCCTGGGAGGCACTGGCACTTCCGCCGCCTCCTGCCCATTGCCTGAGCAGCGATTGTGGCTGGTGAGGGGGTGCTCTGGCACTCTCAGGGGGTGCACGTGCACCCCTTACATGTCACCACTGTATAGTAGGCTTGGCTCTGTAGAGTTCCTGCTGTCCCTGTGTATGAAGCAGGTAGAAGGAAGTAGTGAGAGGCCTGTTGGCTTTAAGCAGTTTGGCCTGGACTAAAGAAATGAAGACCCTGTTGACTATTAGACAGCTTTTTGTTCAGGTTGCAATGAACGGAGTAGCTCTCTCTGTGAGGGAGGGGCTCAGACGCCTTACAAATCAAAGGCATATATGTTGACCTTGTAGATTCTGGTTCCTGTCCAACAAGCATTCCTTAACTAAATGAGTTTGGTGGCTAATGACTCTGGCTAGCAACAGTAGTAATCAGCAAACAGGGTCCTGCATGCTTAGATAAAATTCCAGGGAGATGACTCACTGTACCCAGGGTGCTCTCCTTGGGTCATAGTCTTGGAGATGGAGCAGGAGGAAAAGCCTGGGGATTACATTTATTAATAAACATCTATGTAGCACTGGAAATGTACACAATGCTTTGCAAACTTAGATAAAGTACATTCCCTACTGCAAAGAGCCAGTACTTCTAAGTAGTTTCTTCATGGAAAATTTACTGAGCAAACAAAATTAATTATTGAAGGGAAAGTAATACTGTCATTTGGAGTCAGATTACACTGACTTTATAAGGGGCATTTCAGTTCTCCAAGAAATAAGCTTTCAGGAATATGCTGATTTACTATGTCTAGTGCCTGACTGAAGTGCTGATTTTTGTTTTTGGTGTGATTTTTGGTTTTATTGCAGAAATATATGCAGAAGTTCTCATGCCTGCAGCTGACACCTGTTCTTCTTGGCCAGTAGGTAGTGCTATTACCATCCTTTTGCCATAGAGGGGAAAAAAAATATTTGTCCTTCCTGTCACCAGTCACACTGAATGCTCTTTATTGGACCAGTCTCCTTCAGTCTCTGTTTCTTTCCTGGGCTCTGTTTTTCCCCAGTGAATTCCTATACACACATGTAAAATAAAAATTATATACATAAAAATACAGTCCAATATATGATATGTATAACATAAATAAAAACTATATATAAATGTAAATTCTATATAAATGATATTTATATTTTATAGTGTGTGTGTGTATTTATATGTGTATGTATATATGTGTGTACACACACACACACACACACACACACACACACACCCTCTATTTTTCTCTGCTGTGATGTGAGATGACCCTGTGGTAGGGTAGCATCAGAGGCTGTCTGACATCTAGAATAGTCAGAAGAGAATGCAAGCCCCATCTTTTTAGCAAGTTACACCTGCAGGTATTGTAGCGGGCATATGGTCCTGAAGTCTCATGATTCTACCTTTCCAGTAGAAAAGGTACTTACTTCAACTGCCACTGTGTCCCTCCATCTCTTGAAACTCAGTGTAATTCAATGAAATCCAGCCTAGTTTATTTCCCATGAAGGCCAGGTGACAGAGAACATAACTGTGCTGCAGTTGCAGGTGAGGTGGCAAGCACATATAGGCAAACACAAGCTATGTTTAATCTCACATGAGCAGTGCAGCTGCAGCAGTAGAGTCTGGTAGTGCAGATTTGTGGCCAGAGTTGTGCTCTAGAAGCCTGGAAGGACTTTTATGTTCCATGTTGTTGTTATGGCTACACTGCAACCTAGGACCTAAGCTAGCTAGAATAAGCTGTCTTGGGTGTTGCCTACATGTGCCACCATCCCACCTCTGCCTGCGTTATGGACATAGCCTATGAAACATGTTGAACAGAAGCAAGCTTAGCCTGGATCCTTGGGTGCCCCACCTTATCTTCTATCTGAATTAGAGCTACATCCAGTTTTGAACCCACACCTCACAGGTTGGGAACTATTTCTGCTACAGGCTGGACTGAGACCCCATATCCAGACCCCCTGCCCTCCCACACACACACTTTAGTTATATTCAGAGTCAGAGCCTAACTTTATAGCTTGAGCCTGTCATTAATGTTAATGGAAGGGTTTCCTTTAAAGCAGCAGGTAACAGGCTGACAGTATTCGCATGAAACAACCAATACTGCTAGCAGGTCTTGATCCCCCTGGGAAGGGACTAAATGAATAACGCAGGCTCGAGGAGGCAGAGGACTTATTATTTCACCTGAAAATAGCAAGAGTAGGATTAGCTTCCTAGGGGAGTGTAGTACATGGGTTTAGATGCCCTGAATTTAGTAGCAGGCAAGACTGAAGAAAAGGTTGGAATGGAACTTGATTATCCTATTGCTGGTTTGCTCATTAGAAAAGCCAGACTCCAAGAAACAGGACAGTAGGCTTGAATTTAGCATTACATGCTGATGGTGTTGATAGGGCAAGTTTGGGAATACTTGCCCAGCATTATGTGGCTTATCCCGGTGGAACTTCTTGGGTCATCGGCTTCCTACTTGTGATAGAGGAGTGAATCAGCAAAGAGCAATTTTTCTCTCCTATGTATTCTGTTCACTGATTCACCTAAATTCGTGCTCAAACCATTGCTCAATTTTTTTTCTTTTCTATCTCTTGAAAATGTTTCATATCACCCTGATATCAGATACAAGTGCCTTCCTGATTTCCTGCTTCCCTGATTTCTTAACTTTTGCCATTTGCTCTAGTCTGAGCAGGGTTTAGCTTGGACAAAATAGAAATCCTGAAACAAACAGGACCCATTTGTTGAATGGGTACTCGTCAACATGATTGTTCTTTGTGTTTGGGAAGTATTTAGCACACGTCAGGGTTCTAACCTAAAGAACCATAACGCTTGTCTTGGTCCTTCATTCCTCAAAGAGGAGATACTCATTTGCACTCTTGGTAGCACGCTACATTGTGGCTTTCTCATATCCATCTGCAGTAGGAGGTTTTGCCAGTTTGCAATGATGAACCGAAGCTTCCAGACTGGAACCAGAACTTGTCCACACCACATTAACAAGTTTTGTGTGTGAAGTTAAATTCAATTGTAATCTTAATGCAGTTTGGTACAAATATGAGCAAAAAGTGACTCAACTAGTGAATAAGAAATATATATTGCACCATTTAATAGCATACTAGCAATTTTTAACAATGCAAATATATTAAGCCATATATTTTAAAAACAGATGTATCAAGGTTGTAGACCTAGATATGTACCAAATCTACTGCATTTACAGTAAAAGCTGCCTTAACTGGCACCTTACAAGTTGGCATGCCCTATTGACCGGCATGCTGGATTGTAAGGTAAAAGCGAAACTGGAAGTACCCACCGTGGCACTTCTGGTTTCGCTGAGCCCCCACGGCCCGGGGCATAGCAACCTGCGTGGGGTCCACCTCCCGGCAATGCCCTGGACATGGCAGGAGAGGTGGCAGCCCGAACAGGCAAAGACACCTGTTCGGGCTTCTCAGTTAACCAGCATATTTTGTTATCCAGCACCCCCCATTCCTCATGGGTGCCAGATAACAAAGCTTTTGCTATAGTTGTAAACTTGCATGTTTTGGGGAGCAAGCAGGAAGAATTGGAAGTCCTCAGACAGTCATGGAACTATGATGCAACTGAAATCACAGAGACTTGGTGGGATAGTTCACATGACTGAAGCTCTGTCATGGATGGGCATAAACAGTTCAGGAAGGACAGGCAGGGGTGAAGAGGCAGAGGAGTTGCACTTTATGTAAAAGATCTGTATGATTGCTCAGAGCTCCAGTGTGAAACTGGAAACAAGTCCACTGTAAGTTTCTGAGTTAGGATAAGAGGGGAGAGCAACAAGGGTGATGTCATGGTGGGGACATGCTATAGACCACCAGACGAGGGGATGAGGTGGATGAGGCTTTCTTCAAACAACTAGTGGAAGTTTCCCAATCACAGACCCTGGTTCTCATGGGGGACTTCAATCACCTTGACGTTTGCTGGGAGGGCAATACAGCAGTGCACAGGCAATCCAGGAAGTTTTTGGACAGTGTTAGGGACAACTTCCTGGGACAAGTGTTGGAGAGTCTGCTCACAAACAGGGAAGAATTGGTGGGGAATATAGTTGGGAATGGCAACTTGGGCAGCACTGACCATAAGATGACTGAGTCCAGGATCTTGAGGGAAGAAAGGAAAGAAGGAAGAAAAGAGAGCAGCAGGATGAGCAGGATCCCCTGGGAGGCCAATCGGAGGGGGAAAAGAGTCCAAGAGAGCTGGTTGTATTAGAAAGGAACCTTATTAAGGATGCAGAAATGAATCATCCCAATGTGCAGAAAGACTAGCAAGTATGGCAAAAGACCAGCTTGGCTAAGCAGGGAAGCCTTCAATGAGCTAAAACACAAAAAGAAAGCTTACAAGAAGTGGAAACTTGGACAAACTCCTAAGGAGAAGTATAACAGTATTGCTCAGGCATGCAAGGGTGAATTCAGGAAGGCCAAAGCACAATTGGAGTTGCAACTAGCAAGGGATGTGAAAGTTAACACTAAGGGTTTCTACAAGTATGTCAGCAACAAGAGGAGGTTTAGAGAAAGTATGAGTCCCTTAGTGAATGGCAGAAGCAACCTAATGATAGATTATGTGGAAAAAGCTGAAGTATTCAAAGCCTTTTTACCTTGGTCTTCAGAGGCAAGGTCAGCTCCCAGACTACTGCACCCGGCAGCACAGTTTAAGCAGGAGGTGAGCAGCCAACAGATTAGGTAATTTTGGAAAAGATGGATGAAAGAAAAAAGCTAGTGAAAGAACAGGTTGGGTGAAAAAGCTGGTGAAAGAACAGGTTAGTTCACTATTTAGAAAAGCTGGACATGTACAATCCATGGGGCTGGATGCGATACACCCAAGGGTGTTGACTGAGTTGGCTGATGTGATTACAGAGCCACTGGCCATTATTTTTTAAACTCATGGTGATTGAGAGAGGTCCTGGATGATTGGAAAAGGGCAAATATTATACCCATCTTCAAGAAAGGGAAAAAGGAGGATCCAGGGAACTGTGGACTGGTCAGCCTCATCTCAGTCCCTGGAAGTCATGAAGCAGATTCTCAAGGAATCCATTTCTAAGCACTTGCAGGAGAAGAAGGTGATTAGGAAAGGTCAAGCATGGATTCACCAAAGGCACATCATGCCTGGCCAACCTGATTGTCTTCTATGATGAGATGACTGGCTCTGTGGATGCGGGAAGAGCAGTGAATGTGCTATACCTTAAATTTAACAAGGTTTTTGATGCAGTCTCCCACATTTTTGCAGGCAAGCTAAGAAAGTATGGATTGCATGAATGAACTGTAAAGTGGATATAGAACTGTCTGGTTTGTCAAGCTCAGAGGGTACTAATTGATGGCTCAATGTCTAGTAGGCAGCTGGTATCAAGTGGAGTATCCCCAGGGTTGGTTCTGTGAATTATTTTGTTCAGTATCTTCATCAACTAGCTGAAAGATGGGCTGGAGTGCACCCTCAGCAAGTTTGCAGATTGCACGAAGCTGGGTGGAGTAATAGATATGCTGGAGTGTAGGGTTAGGATTCAGAGTGACCTAGACAGATTGGAGGATTGGGCCAAAAGAAATCTCATGAGGTTCAATAAGGTTAAGTTCAGAGTCCTGCACTTAGGATGGAACAATCCCATGCACCTGTACAAGCTGGGGACCAACTGACTAAGCAGCAGCTCTGCAGAAAAGGATGCATTAGACAGGTACTTGGCTGGGATGGTTTTGTCAGGGACGATCCTGCCTTGAGCAGGGGACTAGCCTAGATGACATTGTGAGTGTCCTATAAACACTGGTTTGCCTAATTGCTGTCAAAAGAATAACGTTTGAATATTCAATTGGATCTATTGTTGACACTAAAGTTCCTCTCTTCATTTGAGAGGGTGAGGGCAAAGGAATCCATGCATATGAAATGAATACAAGACCATTTCTATAGCATGGTTGTAGGACCATGCTCTGGGGCCTTTGCATGCCAATCTTCAGCCATATTTAAACAAAAAAACAGATAAAGCCCTATCATTTTTACTGCAGCCAGAAAAGGGAGGCCACCTGAATTAGGTGGTTTGGCTTTTTTTCTCCCCTTAACTTTACCATGTAGGATTTGGTTTCTGGACACCATGATTGATATACAGCATTCTATATAGTTTATTAAGTGAAAAGCACCCACTGAGGCATAGCATTGTTTCCAAGGGTGACCTTGCGACAGCGGGAGCAGCCACAGGGCACATAAAAATGATAAAAGTCTGGGTAAAAAGGCAGTGCACATAAAAATGATAAAAGTCTGGGTAAAAAAACAGTAGCTGAATGGGTTGGAAGGATGGCTAGAAAACTCTTGATGGATGGGTTAGATTAACAGATACGTGTAGAGTTGAAGAGGGATCAGAAGCAAAACTAGGAAAGAAATGGGTCTGTATGAATGTAAAGAAAGTAAAGAAAAGGCAGAATACAGGGAAAGAAAACAGAACTAGGAAATTGGGAACCTGATTGTTTATGAGTATTCTTCATAAAGATATATGACTGCACCAGGATATTTTGCTCATTGGCCTAGGCTGAGAGGCAGAAGAAAACACTGAGTATACTAAATAAACCACTCGGTGGTTTATTCTGGCTGAATTATCTTTCCTTGCTTTACTTTGTTGTTTGTGGTGTTTGTGTGTTGCAAGTTTTCTGGCAGAGCAGATAAATACCATATTGATTTTCTTTCTCACTTTTTAGGTACCAGGGTGGAGAGGGGGTTGTGAATTGCACAGAAAACAGTGTTTCCTTTAACCACCTGCTAGGTTCAATTTCCCACAGCTCTAGAAGGGGAGGGGGAAGGGCTTGAACTAGACCATAGGATCCAAACCTCTCCACTTGAGGGGAGAGTTAGGCTCCAGCGCATTCCTAGTGCTAACCCAGTAATGAAATGCTGAGTCTCAGCTCCTCAGGAATCATACTTACCCCAGCTCAGATATGAAGATGGAGAATATAATAAATGCAGCGATGTATGTGATCACTTGCTACATTACATGAACACTTTGTTTTTTAAGGAAGCAGCGGTGGGAGTGCAGAGAGTCAGGCTTTCTTTTCAGTATTGCTCAGCTTTTCTGCCCTCCTACAGCCAAACACAAGGACAGAGATTAAAGTGGATGAGTTTTGAAAAGGGCATGCAACTACCAAGGAGGGAGAGAAGAGATAATCTCTGCTGAGGAGCAGATCAATCAGGGGAGAGGAACCTGCTGCAAAGAGGACTCTGAGTAATTCTCCTGCTGATAAATTAGCATTGGTTGATTAGAACCCATCCTTTCTATCAAGGAGGTATGGACTAACTAGGATATTGGAAGCCAGGTACTCTTAGGGCCTTGTTACACAGTAAATTTAGGCAGTTCCTGGATCTCTTAAACCCTGGCTGCACCTTAAAACCTTTTAAATGGCTTAAAGCACTCTTTATTTGCCTTAGTTTCACTGTTCCAGGATAGGATTATCTCCAATCCACCTAATTTTGTTCCTGTTCCATTATTATGTAGCCACTTCCCACAGCTCTTCCACCCAAGTTGAAGTCCTCCAGCATCTTGGGAAATGTAGTGGGGCCAAGCATGGCACGTCAACCTGCAGGGACATTAGGCAGAGGCAGCCATGGAGTGCCTAGCAGTTGCAGTGCCTCCTGCCTCCTCTCAACCCGGCTCCACTCCTGCCAGCAGTGGCATGGGGCTGAGCTCTGGAAGACAAAGGACAAGGGCCCTCAGAGCTCATTATTTAATGGAACACTGGATATAAGCATGGGAGTGCTATTACTTTTGTGTGTGGCAATATTGAGACCATTGCAGGCAGGTGCCTGGTGCTGATGTTGACAGATTGAAGGCGATTCAGGAAAGAATTAAAAGCCTAGTTCAGAACTTAAATTTCCCCCTGTTGCTTGTGGCGTTCTTGAGTTCTTACTTTGTACAAGCTGTAAAACGGAATATAATTTACTGGGGCAAATTTATCCCTGGTTTAACATCATGGATGTCTACAGGGTTTTATTAGAAGAATTTGGCCTCTTATCTTTGATTCTAAGTACAGACATGCATAGATTCTTGTTCTATCAAACTTCTGTTTGTGTAATCTTCTCTGGAGCTGCCTATTTTCTCTTTGAAATATTGATCTTTTTTAAGCCAGCAGTCATTGAGTAGTGAACACTGACTGAAAGTCAGTACTTTCTTCAGAGCCAAAGAAGTGGGGTCCTCAACCCCTTTACAACCTGCTAAGGAGGAATCTTTTAAAGGAGGCTTGCTAAACAAAGTTTCTGCCTGCTTGTAAGGAAACACAAAGGACATAGAAGGGCTTAGGGGAAAATGTAATATGCTGTTGGCCACCTTTGAAATCACAGTGGATGTGGCTGTCTTTTGAACCCTGTGATTGTAAAGTTAAGCCTGATTCATGCAGTAGTTGGCATTGTATTCTGTTTGATCAATATGACCTGCACATACTGTAGCCAGGGATAAATCAGAAAGCTAATATCCCCATCTGGAGCTGAACATCCACATGTTCCTATGAGTGGTTGGTCACTTCACTTCAAAATAGGTAGGGCAGAATCAGGGGGTTCGGTG
This sequence comes from Alligator sinensis, assembly GCF_000455745.1. NCBI lineage: Eukaryota > Metazoa > Chordata > Crocodylia > Alligatoridae > Alligator > Alligator sinensis. The sequence continues at coordinate 207,329 of NW_005842925.1, forward strand.
AGAATGTAGAAATGAATGATCAAAGACATGGGGAGACTTGTCGTTGAAGTAAGACTGACAAGTTTGGGATTGTCTGCCTTTTGAAGAAGAAGAGTAAGACAGGAGATGGTAAAAGGATAAAAAATAAGGAACGGTCATAGAGAAAGGTAGGAACAAGGATGCCTTTAAGGAAGTTAAAAAGAGAAAAATTCAATGATAATAAAAGGGACATATTTTTCCTCCAGTCATAGAATGTAATTAAACTTTGGAACTGATTGCCACAGGAAACCATTGAGGAACAGAATTTATAAAGTTTTTTTAAAAGTGACTGGAGATGTATATTCATATATGTAAATGTACATATATAAATCAGAAAAAATATAATATACAATTTATATATTATTAATATATTTAATACATTATTATTCATAATAAATTATGTATTAGAAAATGTGTGTGTGTGTTTCCTCCAATTTATATAGTTCTCTTATACATAATAAAATTCTACCCATAGAAACGAAGGGCGGTGTGTGTGCATGTGCAATTGACAGCAACAATATATCTAGTTGTCATAACTGATAATGATAAAATTGTGGAAGAGGATGGATATTTCATTTTCTTAAGCTGATCTCTAAGTGCCACAGTAAAGATCAAGATGAACATGAGGATATGTAATTTCACAAATATTTGCTGCATAGGGCTCTTGTACCTTCCTCTGAGAAACTGGTGCAGGGCACTGTCAGAGAAAGGGTATTGACCTAGATGGACTTCAGCTCTGATGCACCATGTTACTTCCTGTGTTGCTATGACTAGATCTGGAGTTTTACATAGTCTATCTGGCATTTTCCAGGTCCTCCTATAAAATACAAGCTCCTCAGCTGTTGTATCAGTGACTATAATGGAACATTGCTGGTTTGGCGGAAGGTGATGTTGGGTCATGATTTAGAATTTGCGATTTTGCCTCAGTGAAAATATATCAGTCTGGAGGTTGGCATTTATTCTGTGTGACTTCCTAGATGACATCTCATTCAAATGAAATTTTTCTCTGTCATCATGTGCTGATAGAGTTTTCACTGCCAAACATCTCAAAAGTATGAGATGGCCTGAGCATGGCCTCAATTTGCATGGCAGTAGCGCAAAGGTATAATAACCAAGGCCAAAATTCTGTGTGCTGTTCTTTTTTGGGTGCCCAATTTGTGCCACTCCAAATTAGTGGATGCTCCTGATTTTTACATATATATATATATATATATATATTTTTTTTTTTTTTTTTGGCATATGATTTGGCTTCACTGAGAACCATTTGCTTGATTTTCTTCGTTGTGCCAATATTAGCACAGATGGCAAATCTCTGAACTTAGACATTTGATCATTCAAAATCACCAGTCTCCAGGTTTTAGTCATAGTACTTACTTTCAAACACAGAGCTTTATGTTACTGCTTTGTTTGCATTATTTTCCACAGCTCTCAGGATGCCTCATGAGACTGCTCTGCAAGCCAGGGATACAGGAGAACATGTTCAGTTCTGATCTTTGCCACTAGATGTCCACACCACCGCATACCATTTTGAAGTTTGTTCTTTCCACATCATCGAACCAATTTCTCATGGCTCCTTGGTTTGTAATAGTCACTGTTTGAGCTGCCTTTCAGCCACCAAATGCAATATCCATATCTTCAGTTTTCTATGTCATTCAAATTTATTGTACAAAGAAGTTGCTGAGGCTTAAATGACATCTAACCTATGAGAAAAGCAATTATTTTGGTGTTTATCTTTTATTTGGCCAACTGTATAACTGGGAGGGATGTTGGACAAGCTTTCAGGTACAAAGTGCCCTTCTTTAGGTCTGGGCACTTTCATGGCTGGAAACTTGTTTAACATTTCTCATTAAAGATACCACCAAAAACATTGCTTCTCCCATATTTCCTGGCTCCTTGTGGCTACAGCAACACTTCAGCCCTGCATTTGCCCTATGATGAAACATCTGGTATTGACCAGTGTTGGAAACAGGATACTGGGATACGTGGCGAATTGTTTCGTATCCAGTAACAGCGATTCCCATCTTCCTGGTGTTCCTGTAGAAAGTGTTCTGAATTAAGTGGATAAGTCCATTTACTCAGGTCTGGTTGAGTGCTTCAAAAGAAAGTTCTGGGTAACAAGGGTCAGCTCATGAATCCCATATTTTGCTAGCTATTGCTTGTTTGTGCAGGAAACAAGAGGATCTTAAAATAATCTAGGTATTCACTTACCACAAGCTAAGGGAGACTTCAGGAACAGGGGTAGCAGGTATATTAGAAACGCCTCTCTCTTACCTGCTTGTTTCTGTTTTGCATTCCAACCAAAGGAAATAGTAATATAGATTTAAAATGTCAGGGGTTTAGTGATGGATTCCAAGTGAGTAGTTCTAATAATGTTGTATATATAATGCTGGCAGACATTTACAAATGGTAGCCTGCATATGAATTTGGATATAAATAATGACCCTGAGGTAAGGAAGCATTATCTGTATTTTTGTGGATGAGGTACAGGAAAATAAAGTGATCAACCAGTCCTCTGTACATCCTAAGCTCCTAGGCAAATCCTGACAGATATCCAGAGCTTTGCAGAATCACATGTCAAAGGACTAGGCCCAACATACATTGTAGGCATAATACCAACAGAGAAAATGCCATGGTGACAATAAAACAGGGAGCATTTAGAGGGGTTTCTCAGTAAAGCTGCAGGCAGGAGATTCTAGTTAACAGTCCAGTGGTAGTTCTGGAAGTGTGAAATGGAAAAGCAGGCCAATGTGACAAACCAGCTCCACCTACTCCCTTACTTTACATGGGAGCCTTCTGGAGGATGGCTGCAAAGCAGGGTCCTGCTATGGGAAAAAAAAAACGCAGAACTGGAAAAGCATGGGCTCAGTTTCATTCTACCGCATCACTACCCAGGGAAATAGGAGAGTGACATATGCCCTCTCCCTCTCCTCCCACTGCCATGGCATCTTTCTGACTGATGACCACCAGTTTCTGTGGGAGCACTGAATACCTTAGAATGAACAAAGAGTTGAGATTGGGAAACTGTGATGTTTTGTCTGTGAATTCCCCACAATGAAAATAAAACCGCTTATGTTGGCACCCCTTCCTCCCCCACGTAAAAGCAAAATTGGAAAAATGAAATATCTCCAGAAGGACTGACATGTTTTTAGCTGTGGAGTCAAAAAGTACATCCCATGTGTTTGCTCCAAAGCAGCCTGGAGCCAGGAATGCACTTACTTTGGCTCCAAAATGTATTTTCAGCTACTTCGGAGCCAAGACAAATTGAAAAAATGGCTCCAAGCTGACATGGATGGGGCCACTCGCAAAGCATTGTAAAATATTAAGAACAGTCTGGTTAGTATAATTGTATCAGATGTGTATATGGAACCCAGTGTTGTTTGGGAATGGTTTAATGTTTAACCGCTAGGCAAAAAATTGTATTAATTGAAGAGTGGAGTTTAGTGACAATATTCTCTTTGCATGGGGAGCCACTTTACACTTTGTGCTATTGAAACCCAGAGCCAAAGGCGAGGAAATGGGAACCCACAGCTGCTGTGTGGCCATCTCAGTAAAACTTGTAACGAGGCGATCAACAGCATCCTGATTGCTTCTATTTTGTCAGAACAAAGCTGTAACTCTAGAATGGCTGATGAAAGACACCCCCCCGCCCTGTTAGTAATGGGATGGCAGCAGAAGTATCCGTTTGGATCTAGGCAACAACGTGCAGTCTTGTAACTGGAATTGTTGTTTGTTGAAGGGAAAAGTTTTAAGGACAAGATGGTTGTGGGTTTTTTGATGGTCTGTGTCAAAAACATGGAAGTGCTGGTGGTAGTGGTGATAGATTTATCACTTTTAGATTTATAGATAATAGATTTATCACTTTTTACCTCTTCTTTTAGTTCCTGTTCTATTCATTGCACTTGCCAAATATGTTGCAATAACATTCTAAACTTCATGCACCCCTTCTTGCAAGAAGAGAGGGTTGACAGAAGCAAAGCTCCTTGATCTGTGGGAAGAGGGGTTGTGGTTATAAACACACCATCTTTTGCTCCCTTCCTCTCCCTGGAGGCCCTTCTGTGGTTGTTCGGCAAGGATTTTCTCTTATAATGTTTTCTAGGTGGATAGAATGGAATATACCAGGGAGCTATCAGCTTTTACAGTCACAGTATCATTTTTTAGTTTGCTCACAGGCAAGGAAAGCCTGTTGGTGGCACTAGCTCCCTTGTTAGTTTAGCTGGTTAGTCAGGTCCTACTGAGTTCTCTTCTGCAAGAACCATTCTGTCAGGGTCCCAAGCTAGCTACTGATCCACAAAGAAAGCTCATCACACAAGGGTTGGCAAGTTGGTCACTTGACCAGCCAAATAGGATCTACTTCCCATTGTTTGGCCACAGCCAAATGTTATTAAGGCATGTATTATTCAACCATCTGTTAGCAAGAGCAGGAGTGAAGGCTCTGTGGCCCAAGCCAGCACACAGGTGCATGCACACATGTACATCCACACAGTTTATCTTCCCTTCCTCCCTTTTCTTTTGAATTTGTGATGTGTAGACAAAATGGAAAAACATTTGGTGAATTCTGAGATGGTTGTCCAGCTACTGTCAGCAATAAATTATTGCAGTCAAACTGGCTTGCATCAAAATTTACTTTCTTCTCTGAATTCTTATTCTACTTTGTCTTTGGCAGCAGCATTGCAAAGCTCTAAGTCTTTTGATGGCAATACGAGGGACAATGATAGTGAAGCTAATTTTATTCTTCAAGTTCTGATTAGAGTTTTATTGCTCCATGTGTTTCAGCATAAAAGACTCCTACTCCTGGAATGTTTTCAAATATTCATCAAATTGGTATTAAGAGTTTTCTTTGTATCTAATGTCAAGTGATCAGAAATATAGGTGTTTATGCCAGCAAAATACCTTTTCAAGTTTTTGGAAAGTCTTATTGGATAGATATTTTTTCCCATAATTTGCATCTAGTTTACAAAGTTCCAAGGAAGCAACAACTTGCAGCAATTCTTCTGAATGATAAAGCAGAATATGTGAAAGAGTTTGGTCATATTGTGCAAGTACCTTGCATGTCTTATAACTGATGGATGGAGTAATACTTACAATGAGAGGGTGTCATCAACTTCACAGTACCAATTCCAAAACCTACATTCTTCTCTTTCCTGTGCATAACTGAACATGTCTGCATGGTTGACTATGTTGCAGAGCACTTGAAAAATATAATCAAGGGATTGGGCCCATAGATGATGTTGGTTGCGACTAACATTACAGCAGTTGGGAAAACTGGGCTCTGTTGCTTAGAGAATATCTATACCTCCAAGGAAGATGCGACCTATATGATGTGGCTCTCCTCTTGGGGAGGGGTGGGGATTAAGGCCTGACAACTTTTACATCACATGGGGACAAAAGAGAAAAGCCTTCTCAAATTTTAAAATGGAAAACTTCAAACAACAGCCATATTTCAGCACCATTTAGTATAGCATTCTGTTGTAGCCACAGTGAGTCAACCCTAGTACTCAATGGACATCTTGCATTATATCTCACCAAGACCTCCAAATATGTAAGAAGGCACTTCAGGCAGTTGCTGCTGAAGACCATGTGCCCCCAGCTAATCTATGCCGACATTCTTCATGACAACATCTTTTCAATGTGAACCTTGAAATTCACTTCAATGCTTGAACCTGTAGCTTGAGCTATTCAGAATGTGGTTAATGACAGTGCTACGTTTTCTGGGAACATTAAGAAACACATTAATGAGAATCTGGAATAAAGTTCACTTACCAACACCTGAAGAGGAAAAGATTGTAGTCAAAAGAATATAGAAAAATCTAGTAGTTACTCCTGCACAATAATGCTCCCTACCTTCCTGATCCTTGCTTCTGGGACCAAGATCTTTCTCACAACGACTTGGTGGTGGTACATATTGAGAAGTTCAGACAATATAAAAAACCATTCTGAGGGAGGTAGCAAGTGAAAAGAAGCAGCATGTTCAATCATAAAACAATGTGGAATGCGTCCTGGCAGTTGCATCAAAAAGAGCTTGCTCGTTCTTCCTGGTGGACAGGGATATATTTTCTTTGACTTCTAGCCAACGGTGGCAGAAATCCCTTTCAATTTTTCTGTGCAGGTCAGTTTGAGGGCTCATTCATTCAAAAAGCAGAAATAGACTGGTGATCTCCACTCCTGGGAAGCTGCTGATTACTGTGTCAAAATTTAAGATTAAAAGAGAAAAAAATAACACGGCTGACTCAATATTCCGATGAAGAGGAAGAAGATTTGATGAATATGATTCATGGGGCAGATACAGACAAAGGATTTGATATACATAAAGAAAAAGATGATACAGAATGAAATGCTTGGATATTTGGCTTTTTGCTGACCTAGTATGGTTGCATTTAAAATGACTCTTTTCTTTTATAGTTACTATAAGTTTTATTTCTCTTTCATTTCATTGCTTTTCTTCTGTAGTGTTCAATAATGTTCACATTCAAATTCAAACCTAACATTGCTGAAAGAGTTATAAATATAATTCCATTTCATAATGTTTCACATTTTCATGAATTAAATGCAGCTCAGTTAAATATCTGTTCTAATAAATAACTGCTTTAAAATATTTGCTTTTTTGAAGTCATATGACAATACTTGACCCATCAATTGATCTGTTTATTAGTCAAGTGCTCACCCTTAGCCTTCTAGGTCATAGATGGATGAATCAAACATCTATGAAGGGGTATAATGATACTTTTTGTTTTGTTTACACTTTCATTTCTAATGACTTCTAACATTCTGTTTGCTCTTTGACTGCTGTTGATCACTTAGCTGATGTTTTTAGCAATCTGTCTACAATGTGTCCAAGACCTCTTTCCTGTGAGGTAACAAACTTGGTGGGCTCACTGCTCTGCCCAGCATGCCAGGCTTGGAGAGGGGCAATTCTGATTGGTGGAGTATGTTCACCAATCACGTGGTAGCAGGGAGAGGCTTGCCCTGCCTCTGCCCGGAGGGGGGCGAGGAGCCCTGGACCTGATTGAGAGCTGCATCTTGCAGGTCTGGCAGACTTCAGGGACAGAGCCTCTGGAAAGAATAAAAGGGCAGCGTGCTCGACACACAAGGCAGACACATTGAGGGACTCAAGAAGAGCGGGGTCCAGAAGACCTGGGGAGAGTTGCCCAGTGGGTGATCTCCCAGAAGAACCCCTGAAGACGCCACTCGGGGATTCAAGTGGTAGGAAGCTCCAGCAGTGAACAACCCAGTGCATGGAGCTTTGGCCCTGGGAACTGCTCATGGGGTTTGGGCTTGTGATCCCGGTGTGAGGCCGGGTAGCTGAAGCCAGTAGCATGGATCGGCAGAGCTAAAAGAGCCCCCCACCTTTGTGCCCAGAATGGAGCATGGGGCTGGAGGGAAAGCCCCAGGTACAAGGCAAGCAGAGCCGGGAGCGTGGCTCAGCGCAGCTGAAAGGGGCCTTGGTGCCCAGAGCGGGGCACAGGGCCATGGGGAAACCCCGGCATGAGGCCGGGAAGTGGAGGATGGCCTGGATGCCTAGGACAGGGCACCAGGCCATGAGAGGAACCAGAGGCACTGCTGGAGGGAGGCCGTGGTGGAGCCAATGACCAGGGAATGAGCCCCAACCACCCTGGAGAGGGGAACATGAGTTACTGGGGAAAGCGGGTCCCACAGGGGAGGTGATTCATGAGGGAAGGGGACCCCATTGGGGAACCAGTGAGTAAAGGCCCCAGTCCCATCACTGGCCTAGGAGGGAGGGCACTGGGCCCCTATTGTTGCTATCAAGAGTTTTGTTAGGGCCTGTGATCTCTGAGGGGAGGGGCCCTAGCTTCCAGTGCGTCTGTGCTTCCAGAAGCAAAGGGTGGGTGTGTGCCTAATATTTTGGAGGTTGCTATGTATATTTTGTATACCATTACTAACTGTATTGTTTATTGCTATGTCTTACCATATATATATTCTTGTTTAGTTACTAGTTTTCCTGTGTGTGAACTTAACCTTCCACTGCCATATTCTGTTTATTGTCCTATTGGGTTCCTGATTATTCACCTGTTGTGTTGATTTACCTGTGCTTACCCATTTCAGGATCCATCACCCCTCTGTGCCTGAGATGACTAGAGGACTCACCTTGCTTGTTGTTTATAGGGTTCTCCTACTGGGTGTTGGTGCTGGGTGTGACACCCCAGTGGAGGGTCAGTTCATAGACCATCAATTATTTTGGACTATTTTTATTGTCTATCCCTTCTAAATATTTATTCTTATATTTCAGGTGTATTTTTATAGTTATATTATGAATCAATAAATTGTATATAGTTACTTAACAATTGCCTGGCCTGGCTTTATAGAGGATAGAGGGATCTGAACCCAAGTGACAGCTGCACTCTCACAATACTATTGTCTGTCTACCTATCCCATCCAATTGAGGATGGGGCACACCCTTGGGTGTACCCAGGTTACATAAATAATGTAGTATATAGGCAACCACTGATCCTTGAACAAGTTGAAGACTAGAGGAGATAGTGCAAGGTTCTACTGTCGTTGGTCTGTGGCTTCTAGCGTAGGGCATGCAGGGTTCAGACAGAAGTGCAGCTCTCAGCTGTAATTCACAAGGATTTTTGCAAAGCGTTCTGGGTTACAACCTTAACCCAGACCAAACAGAAGTTCACTGTTGGTTCCAGGGTGGAGGGGAATCTGTCTGTAGGCTGGGAGCCTGCAGCCAGGTTCCCATAGCAATGGCCAGGCTCTCTGCCAGTACTGGCTGTTTTCAGAATGGGAGAGGGGAAAGGCAGTGGAGGGAGCTCATTCTTGCGGCTCCCCTGCTGGTGCTAAAGAGTGGGATTGGTGAATTGGAGTCCCTCCATCTCGGGGGCAGCGGCTCCAATACAGCTGCCCCACCCTCCAATGAAAACCCCCCAGATTGAATTCCCTCTGCTCTCTTTCCCCACTCCCATTCTGAAAACAGTGACAGGCTAGGAGCTCCAGCAGACGCAAGGTACAACAGACACTACATTTTGAAACATCTTTATCTGATACCTCATGCAATGAAGGGTCAGATTTTCACCCAATCGGCCATTTTTAAGCTGTTTGCAGCTGTGCACTTGTGTTTGGCCACAGCTATAAACTGCTTCCTGTGGCCAGATCAGGCAAAAATTGTCAATTCTGTCTGTACCCTAAGACTGTAGCAAAGTGGGTTTAATGTCAGCTATTCCTTATTCTGACCACAATCACTGTCATTGTAGTAGATTTATGTTGTTCCATTTTCCCTACTCATTACAATTTTGTCAAGAGAAGGAAGCATCCATCAATTCTAGGATGACAAATACTAATGAACCATATTACTCAAGCCTTCTCAACAATGAGAACCCCAATACAAAGCCACTCTCTTGAACGTTTCCATGTAGATGCTAATAATATTATTTAAATGATACAGCTCTTTGTAGTTGTCCCCTGCCTGGAAGTCCCACAGTTGGGAGTAATTGTTATCATGAAATACTAATCGGGGAGTCCCAGCAAGCCGTGTACGTATGTGTGTGTGGGAGAGAGGTCATTATAGAAAAGGTCTGTTGACCATTATTGTCTACTAGTTACTTTGGCCACTTTAGCCCGCTTTGTTGTTTCCACTTGTCTTTTGTCTAAGTCTAAAAGACTTGAAGCTTTTTGGGGCAGGGGCTGCTTCTATGTCATATGCTTGTATAGTACCTAGTGATGCTCAACTAGGGGGAAGGGGATCCCTGGGGTAACATGAGGTCCTTTGAAGGGTGCTATAGGAAGTGTGAGGGGATGAACAAGATGTGGGGAGATAAGCAGATAAGGGCAGGTTTAGTCTCCAGGTATGAGGAAATAGTAGATAAGTGCAGGTTCAGGTTCTCCCAGCCTGGCTGCTCCCTGCCCTCACTGCCCCAGTGCAAGGCGGTATGTACTATAATAAGTAGGTAAATTTATTAAATGGGTTGCCACTTGGTTCACAAAAGTTATAGAGAGGTGCCTCTAGCTTAATGAGGGGTGCTTTGAGACCAGAAAAGGTTGAGAACTGTTGACCTCATGCAATGGGGCAGGGTTTCTAGGCATTACTATAATATATTGACTAATTGGCTTTTTAACTTAGTCCAGATTTTCTACCCTGTGTGTCCTATCATTGTTCTGACAAGGTTCTTTGGGTGAATCTGATATCTTTTACTAGAGTAACTTAAATAGTTGGAGAACAATTTTTAACATGGCTACAACCTAGACCCCTGTCATTGTTCTAACATTTCAGTCCTTGGCTTTTCTCATTTTTACCTGTACAGTATCCTTAGCAAGCTGTTAAATACAACTGAGATGCAGTATGGTATATCATCGCCCTTTCTCTGACTCTACATGTGATATGCATTCTGATACCTCCTAATCCTCAAGGCAAAGAGGTCAATAAAAATTGGAAATAGTGTCGTCATAACTCATCTGCATTATAATCCTAGTGCTGTGTTCTTGGCCTCAGTTTTGTGATGGATTAGCTTGCATGAACATATTCAATTGCATTCTAATGGGATATGATGGTCTTGCTCAGATATAACCTTTGTGTTATACTAGCCATGTCACCCTTAGCTGCTGCTCTGGTCACATGTCCTAAATTTTAAATCCCCTTGAAAATACGTATGTGAAATTAAGGCCTATAGTCTTCATATTATTAATAATTTCCCCATTTTTTGCAACCAAAGCAGCATGGGAAAATTATTAATCATGTTAATAAACTAGAACATGATAAAATATTACTTTCCTTGGTTAAACAAAGAGCAAAGAAAGATATGCACAAAAATCAAGTAGCATACACAACCAGAGAGATTATTACTTTCTACCAACCTCAATCAGCATTTCTTTTAGTTTCTTCTGTTCTGTTTTAAAATTGCTTTAAAACTTAGAGGAGACCATAGCAGACCCCAAGCTGCTTAATGGGCAATATAGGGCACATCTACATGAGATGTGTTAATGTGCATTAGCCTAATTTAATGTGCATTACAGGTGCATGTCTACATGTGCATGCCCTTAATGCACATTTAAAATGGCAAAATTAGGCTAATTGCGCCAAAACTGGATACCTGCATTTGCTAATTGCACCTAAACTGGATACCTGCATTTCGGCATTTGCAGGTATCCAGTTTAGGCACAATTAGTTAAAGTGCATTAATGCACATGTAGATGCAACCCAGCACTAGGAGCACATGGCAGGGCTGCAGGGACTCAGCACTAACTTTAGTGCCAAGTCCCTGTACCTGTAAACACCAGCCAAAAATCACTTAATGCACATTAAATTTAGTTGCACTCAAATGCATGTGTATTATACATGCCTAGTGTGTACCATTTTTTTTTTGGACTGACCAAAGTTTGGGTAAGAGCAGAACAGGCAAAGGAAATGAGCAGGTGAGAGAGTATGTAAAAAATGAGAACAGTTTTAGAAAGTTCAAGAAAGGCAGGGCACAAGACAAGCTAAAGTTTTCTTAGAGTGCATATAGTGGTTTTATGCTAATGAGATCTGGTTTTGGACAGGATGTAGTCTAAAATATGGAATAAAATAGGCATGCGAATGTTAATTAAGGTAGAAATTATTAGGGATGTTTCTTTATGTTTTAGTCTTACTTAGTAACCTTCTGAAACTGGGACTATAAAAATCTGGGTTCACCTTGGAATCTTTGCTCTTCAGCCTTGAACTACAGTTCTTTGCAGATAAACTAAGATAAGGGTTCTTTTGAAACATATTTTTAAATCTAGATAAGAAGTTTTTTCCCTAACCAGCTGGCCACCTGTTAAAGGGTTTTTTTAGATTTGTGGACTCAGAGAATTTAAGACATCTTCCTTCCAAAATTAATAAAATTGTTTTCTTTTAATGAATGCACAGCTGACAGTTTTTAATCATCTGCTTAAGATGCCTAACCTGTACTGTTTGGTCATTTATCTTATCTGTATTTCATTATTAAATTTGATATATTTTTTTACATGTATGCTTTTGAATATCTAATTTTCATGCGACTGGCTCTTCAAACCTTGTTTTGGTTCCCAGACTAACTCAGGGAGTCAACACTAGCTCTGAAACTGGTCAAAAATGGAAAACAAAAGATTTTAAAAAAAAGATTTTTTTCAGTCAATTAAATTCTATATGTATTTACTCTGAAAAAGCATTTGATTTTGAAATTCTTGTTTCACTTGCTTAGAGGGTCTTGCCCCTCTGCTTAGGCCAGCCTGATGGTCATATTTGGGGTCAGGAGGGAATTTTACCCAACAGTCAGATTCATATAGACTGTGGGGTTTTTTTGTTTTCCTCTGTAGTGGGGTGAGTGGCCCTCTTCCTGGGATCTATTGAACCTAAAGATTAATATTCTTTATAGAAGCAGGACATTGGCCTCCATGGTAAACCTGCTTTATCTATGGCAGGTTAGGGTGTTATGTGTTGTGTTGTGTGGAGCTGACTGTAGTTTTGCTAAGAGGTTGAAAATGGATTTGTATCGGATGGTTTGGATAGGGATGATCCTACCTCAGGCAGGGGTTAGAGTAGATGGAGGTCCCTTCCAACCCTACTTCTCCATAATTCTATGAAATCAATCTCAAAATTCTCACAGAACACAATGGGGCCAGAATTTGCCTCTCTTTCTGTGCACTTGTGCATACGCAAAAATATATTTCTTCTTTAGTTACAGCTTCTTATTTCTGAATATGAGACATACTACTTAGCATTTGTGCCTTACAAATAATTCATTCAAACTACATTTTCTGTAGGGGTCATAGGGTATTTGAGTTAAATACTCCACCTTTTAACATTTTCAGAGTAGCTGAATATCAGATGCTCGTAAAGAGTATCATCTAGGTGACTTCCTCTTTTATTTGTTTTGAGAGATAAGGTCAAAAACAATTACCAGGCGAGACAAGGAAAGAATCTATTCACCTTTAACTAAAATATGCCCAACAGGGCAAAAAGGAAATAGGCTATTCAAAAAACAGGGAAATTACCTCAATGAAAGAGTGATGATTTCATAAATACTACTGCTGAGACAGCAGAAACTATATTATTAAAAGAATTATTCTTTTGACCTCTAAACAATTCAGAGGCTATAAAAAGCTAATTTTATTCAATAAGTGAGTGTCATTAAGATAGATCAGTAAGAAAAAGGACAAAAAAATTGTAAATCAAAATTGGGGGAGTTGCAGTATAGGAGCAAAGCTACAAATTGCTGTTCTTTCCATTTCTGCATTGCTAGCAACATCCTGATAAATATGGAATGTGCATAAAGTGTCTATAGCTGTTCTCTCAGCAAACAGCTGATCTTTGAAAAGTGTTGAAGCAGACTGGAAGTGCTTATGTAGAAGCCAAAGAGTAAGAAGGCTTAGATTCTATTCCCAACTCTTCCAAAGGCCTTTAAGTAGCTAGCTTATCTTCATTGTACCTCAATTCCTCTCTCCCATATAAGCTGAGTGATAATACTACTTCTCTGCCTCAGAGGGATCCCATCAAGTTTAACTGGCCAAGCTTGCAAGGGCTTATCCTTGACTAAATGGCACCTCTCAGTTTGGCTGTTAACTTCTGAATGCCACATCTGGTCCATTCCAAAATTCTGGGTAAAAGGGTAGTAAAGCACTGGAATAGGCTACCCAGAGAGGTGGTAGAATCTCCATCCTTGGAGGTTTTTAAGACCCTGCTAGACAAAGCTTTGCCTGGGATGATCTAGCTGGGGATGGTCCTGACTAGATGACCTCCTGAAGTCCCCTTCAACCCTAATTTTCTATAATTCTATAGAGAATCCATTTGATTTGTGGGGAAACGGAATAGGAAAAGAGGGCCATCAGGGTACAAACAAGCATTTTCTGCACCCAGTCTAGGTTTAGGTGGCTTACTTTAAGCCATCTACACCTAGTTCAGGAACAGTGCACATAGCCGTTTGCCACTGCTGGGAGTGAGGGGAGGGCCTGATGGGTCAGGGGGGAGGGCTGGCAGGTCTGTGGGGAGTTGTCTGGTTTGGAGTGGGGTGCAGGGGAACTAAAAATAGCCTGTTCAGGGTTGTGGGGGGAATGGGTAGGAATCTAGGGCTGAGGCAAGCGTTGGGCTTTCCCAGTCTCAGGGCTGTACTGTGAATGTGTGCAGGCCTTTGCTAGATTGAGTTAACCCTTTTCTAAAGCAGATTAACCCTTTCTTGAAATAAACTAGTGCACCTTCTGATGTGCACTAACTTTGATTGGACATACGATTTTTCCCCCCAAATTAAATCCTCCAATTGCCTGCATGACTGGATGCTTATATTGACCTAACCCTAGTTATGTTGTCTTAAATGTAATATCTGTGCATACCCACAGGACACTTCTGCCATCCATTTAGCATAGTTGCACATTATAAACCCTCAGCAGTTGCCTACAGGTCAAAGAACTGGAAAGTAACTTTCGGTGTATATCCCATTTCATCTCTGCTCCTTTTTCTAATAGTTTCATATGTTGAGGAGAGCGTATACACTTCTGAGCAGGGAGAGAAAAGCATAGTGGTACAGGGGAGGATGAGTGAATGTAAGTTTTGTGGAGAAAATGGAAAGGGGAGAGGAAGGAAGGTGGAGAAAACTGAGAACTCCTGGTGTGATGGGCACACAGAAGCCATGGCATGGGAAGAGGCAACATGGGGCGTTAAATTGGGGATAGAAGGCAGCTACTTGGTTAGGAGGAAAAGACAGTGAGACAATAGATTCATAGATTCATAGCTATTAGGGTTAGAAGGGACCTCAGTAGGTCATCGAGTCTGAACCCCTGCCCTGGGCAGAAAAGAGCGCTGGGGTCAGACGACCCCAGCTAGGTGCTTGTCCAGTCTTTTCTTGAAGACCCCCCAAAGTAGGGGAGAGGACCACTTACCTTGGAAGCCCATTCTAGATTCTGGCAACCCTTACTGTGAAGAAGTTCTTTCTAATGTCCAACCTAAATCTGCTCTCTTTCAATTTGTGGCCATGGTTCGTAGTTATTCTAGGGGGTGCCCTAGTAAATAGAGCATCTCCTATTCCCTGCTGCCCTCCCCTGATGAATTTATAGGCAGCCACAAAATCACCTCTCAGCCTTTTCTTGTGAAGGCTGAAGAGATACAGGTCCCTTGGTCTCTCCTCTTAGGGCCTTACCTGCAGGCCTCTGACCATACAAGTGGCCTTCCTCTGACCCCTCTCAAGATTCTCCGCACCCCTCTTGAAGTGCACTACCCAAAACTGGATGCAGTACTCCAACTGTGGCCTGGCCAGTGCCGCATAGAGGGGAAGCATCACCTCCCTGGACATGTTCGTCCTGTATCTGCTAATGCATGATAAAGCACGGTTAGCTTTGTTGATCGCTTTGTCACATTGACGACTTATGTTCATCTTGGAGTCAACTATGACTCCAAGACCCCTTTCCGTGGCTGTGCTGTTGAGAAGGTCATCCCCCCAGCCTGTAAGTGTGTTGGTGGTTCTTTTTGCCTAGGTGCAGCACTTTGCACTTATTTTGTTGAACTGCATCCTATTTTGTTCTGCCCATTTTTCCAACCTGTCCAGATCCACTTGGATCTGTTCCCTACCCTCTGGTGTGTTAACTTTGCCCCATAATTTAGTATCATCTGCAAACTTGGACAGGCTGCTCTCCACGCCCTCGACCAAGTCACTGATGAAGACATTGAATAGCCACCGGTCCAAGGCCCAAGCCTTGTGGGACTCCACTGCCCACATCTTTCCAGATCAATACTGACCCATCCACCACCGCTCTCTGGGTGCGACCCCTAAGCCAATGTGTCACCCACCTGACCATGTAATCATCTGCATCACAGCCTGTCAGTTTATTTACAAGAACAAAATCAGATACCATATCAAAGGCCTTCTTAAAGTCTAGGTTGATGACATCTACCTTGACTTCTGCGTCAAAGCATTTTGTGACATGGTCATAAAAAGAAACGAGGTTAGTCAGGCAGGATCTACCTGCAATGAATCCATGCTGATTTCCTTTCAGCATTATTTCCCTTCTCACAGATGTGATCCTTAATGATTTTTTTCAGAGTTTTCCCAAGGATAGAGGTGAGACTAACTGGCCTATAGTTTCCCGGTTGTTCCCTCCTCCCTTTCTTGAAAACAGGGACCACACTGGCACTTTTCCAATCCTCTGAGACCTGACCAGAGCACCATGAATGCTTGAACAGCTGTGCCAGTGGCTCTGCTATGATATGACAATGATATGCACATAGAATTCCTGGCATGGGAAGTGAATAGAGGAACCTGGAATAGGGTGGGATGGGAAAATGGGGAGATATGAGGGGAGAGGGAAGTGGACAGTATCAGAAGGTATGCAAAACTCATGGTATGGGGAGTGAGAAGGTGGGACCTTGGCATGGGTCAGAGTGTTGGAGAAATTCTCTGAAAAATAGCAGGGTGACAGGGAGTTTGGGGAGTGGGAAGGTGGAGGCATAGAGGGATGCAAGGAGGTACTTTTGAATGTGGTAATCTCACTCTGCAGAAGGTAGGACATATATGACTTCCTCCCAGCTAATTAGTTCATGTTGGTACAATGCTTTAGTACCTGTACATATGAGTCACAATAGAAGTGCCAAGTATTCTCTCTCCTTAAGGCCCTATAGGCAGCTTCCCAAATGCAGCCAATCGAGAAATATTCACCACTTTCCTCTGACACCTGAGAGAAAGACGGTAGGGCTTTTTTCTTCCAAGTTAGCTTGCAGCAGAACAAGAACAGAAGTTCTTTGTGCTTAGTGGCCTTGAGCCCCCTTCATGAAGCTGGGGTAGTAAACACTTGCTGACAGTAGAAATGAATGTTATAATCATATCAGTACCGTGAACCATAACTTGTTGATGAACTTGTGGAGAGTCACCTACCAGACAGAGAATGTACACAGAGGATTTGATGCATTAAATGTCAACTACCAACAGCCTTGCATCCTAGAAAGAAAAGTGGCTAATTCATTTCCATACATCTTGGAACATTCAATTAAAATAGTGACAGCAGAAGCAAATGCTGTTGCAAGAGGTTGCTAGAGTACCTTGTGGGATGGGGGAGAATTTGGGAAACACTTGGCTGACTGCAGTGTGGCCTTTGAAGCACTTAGCTTGGTAGCAGGGAATGAATTGAAAATGTCAGATGTATTTTCCCCAAAAGGTAATTAAATATAAGATTACCTGTTCTACTAGGCTTTCACACTCACCCTGACGTTTCTCTTCTAAAGAAACTTTTAGATTTGTTGCCATTTCTATCCTCTTAAATCCTGGTCTGGACCCCACGGAGACCTTCAGTTCTAACACGTATGCATTGCATTAGTAGCCTTGCCACTTTTGTGAGCTCCCAGATTACTTCTTGATTCCTTTTTTTTTTTTTTTTTTTTTTAATGAAGGAATTTGTTTGATTGTGTAGGAAACTATGTGTTCTGCTTTCAGTTGAAGCAAACCTGGAGTAATCTTTGATTTGATTAATGGGGCTTTCACTATTGGTATAACATTAATGAGTGGTGCTACATTCATTTACTTGAAGGGAGTACTTTGTTTTCTTTCTAGGAGAAGATACAAGAACATCAACAGGGCAGAAGTCTCTTGGTAAATCAAAATGCATAAGCTGAAATACAATTAAAACTCATAGTAAATAGTTTAAGTCAGAAAGTGATAATAATATAGATGCTTAGTGTGTGAGACTCCCTGATTTAGAGTTTGGTCTGTTCTGAAGACAAAGTGGAAACCCTGAAAACTGACAATAGACTTCAGAGCTTTAAGTGCAGTAACAGCTATAGCAAAGTGCCCTGAAATTCTAGCAGCCTTTGTGGGGGAGGGTTTGGTCCCTCAGTCAAGACACAGGCCTGTATATTGCCACATCTTAACTTTTTCTTTGCCTGGACCTTAGCATTCAGTTGTCTTGGTTAATCCTATCAATCACAGCAAAACCCTTAATAGCTGCTAACACTTTTTCTTTCTAGGATATTGACACTATTCCTGGAGAGCAGAGGGTGTGGAGGGGAAGGTAGCAAAGACAGTTTTGCAGGCACTTGCACTTCCAACACTGTCTGCATTGCAATACAGGCACAGAGCAAAAACACAGCACTGGTTTGTTTTCTGTTTTGCACAAGCACTTCAACAATTTCTGTAATGTATCCCACTTCTTACTTCTACTTCTGTTACAAACATTCACACAGTTCCTAGCACAAAATTTAGTTTTCTCTGCTACTGACTTCTTATCGGACCAGCGATAGAAGTTGTACTTAACCCAAACAGACCACAGCATGACCTTAGGCACTCTGAGATCAGGACACAACTTTTTCTCAAAGCAGTCCTACCTAAAGTTTCATTCTACTCTCTCCTCCTGCCCACTCTTGCATCTAAATGAGCTCTGTTAATCTCTTCACTGCCTTTCTTTCTAAAGGCTTTCCACATCTTTCTCTCCTCTGCAGTCACCTTTTGTTTAACAGCCATCTGCAAGGCTTTAACAGCCATCTGATGGTGAGGATTTTTCAACTGCTTAACCTGTTTCTCTGTATCAACTTTCAGCTCCCACAGACAGCTGCAAGGGAAAGGCAACATCATGCTCAATTTTTACAATTTGCCCAGAACAAATCTGCTCAAGAATTAGCTCTCTCTAGCACCCTCATACGGTAGCTAAGAGGGAAATTGGGGTTCTAGGTTGCAGTCCTTGATCCTCAACCCCTAGAGATTACCTTTGCCCACTAGCTGTAGTTCCCAACTTGATACTGTCAATCCATCTCTGCTTGGCTGGCTTGCCAATTGTTGCCCCTAGGATTTCTTTTACCAGAGACCACCAAGCACTGACATGGCTTCTCATCTGATTTGGTATCAAGTGAACTTTTAATAGTAACCCCTAGGCTTATTACAAGTATTCTTCATTGCAATATGACCTGGCAAGTGTTTCCTTCAGGTGTTACAGCAGCGACCTTCAGTGGTACCAGCCTCAGATCCTTCCCTGGGTGTGCGAGATGTTAGTTTTTGGATTCCTCTTTGTTTAAACAAGAAGTCCGAGGCTGCTCATGTCTCCCAGGGTGGCAACAGAACACACGCAAGAGCATCAACAGGGTAAAAGTCCCTTGGTAAGTTAAAAATGCATGAATTTCACTGCTGAGAGTCTAGAAGGGGCTCAGTTGTGCTATCCTACAGCAACCCCCATCAGCACACCTTGTCTGGTGATATATTAATTCCAGAGATATTAAGTGGAAGTATTTACTCTTTGTGGTCCCAATCTGGCTTGAGAACCATGTGGGTCTTCCCTGCTGAGGCTTCTGGGGAGGCCCCGTGTTTCTTATTTTTCTTTTGTATGGCAAATGGATGTCTGGCTGACTGGCATCTTAGGGCTGCTGTTGTCCTCTCCATGAACCAAGATCAATGGTGGGGAAGCTTGAGTGTCCCAATGACCCTCAGAGCTATGTTTTCTGGAGTGTTACATTCCTGGCAGGGTCATTCATGGTGAACAGGTGTGAGGGCAGGTTCCAGACAAACCACAGTCCAATCCCAAATCCTCAGTGGTGGATCAGGCGGAAGAAGATGTCAGGATTGTAATGGCTGTAAAGGACAAAGAAGGTTGCAGTAAGATGAAGGTATCCTGTCATCTAGGATTCTCCTTGGCCTCTGGGCTCAGATCTCAGCCTTCTACCATAGGAAACAACATGCTGTCTTGTACAAACCTCCAAAAGCCATGCAGCAATGGACCAGTAATGATAGTGGTAGAACTAGTGAATTTTGCAGTCTCCAGCCATGAATCTGCATGCAGGCGGTGGTGGCCTGATGGCCGTCTTGCACTTGGGTTAAGACAGCAGTTTGGCAACTGTTACTCTGGCTGAGCAGTCCTATTCAGGATCCCATCTGCTCACCTCACATGGGGAAGAGCCTAGATTTAGAGCACCTTTTCTAGCCATCTTATCTGCTTCTTGCTGGACAACTGTGTCCAGTGGGATCACTCTCTCTGCAGTTGAAAACATCATAAAGAAGAAAATGATTTTTGTAACATGGAATGTTTGCACTTTGTTGGATAACCAAGACAATCAGCAACCAGAAAGAAGAACTGCCATCATCTCCAGAGAACTAGTTAGATAAAACATCAACGTTGCAGCTCTGAGTGAGATGAGGGGACTGGTCAACTGTAGGAAGAGGATGGAGGCTACACCTTATTCTGGAAAGGGAAATTGGCCCAGGGCAAATGTATTTAAAGCATTGTCTTTGCCATCAAGAATCAGCTTGTCAATCAGCTTATGGAGCTCCCTGTGGGTATTAACAAATGACTTATGATCCTTCATCTTAAGCTCAGCAGCAACCAGTATGCCACCATCATCAGCGAGTATGCCCCACTGCTTAATGCTGATGATAATGTCAAAGAACAGTTCTACTCCAATTTTGACTACGTTCTGACTAATATTCACAAGGAGGACAAGATCCTTTTCCTTCGTGACTTCAGTGCCAGAGTCAGATGTGACCTGGAGTGGTAGCCTTTGGGAAGAAAGGAGGAGGGAAAGCCAGCACCAAAGGCATCCTTCTCCTGAGCAAATGTGCAGAGCATGTTCTTATCATCATGGACACCACCTTCAGACAGAGTGACAAATACAAGAGCACATGGAGAAACCCTCACTCTAAGCATTGGCACATCCTCAATTATGTTATTGTTAGAGCCCATGTTCGAATGGATATCCATATCACATAAGCCATACAAGGAATCAATGACTGCTGGATAGAACACTGTCTTGTCAGATCCATTATGAACATCTGGCTTGCTCCAAAACACTGAAAACAGATAAAAGCAAAGTGAAGGACTCTCAACACCGAATCTCCTCAAGATCTGAAGGTCTGTAAGAATCTCCACCAGTGCCTCCATGGAAAGCTCTCTGCCCTGTCCACAAATGAAGGCAACATTGAGGGACTCTGGAAGGGGTTTAAAGCTGCCATTCATGTGATCTGTACTGAATCCATTGGCCTATACCACTCATTGGCACCAAGAACAGTTCTATGAGAGTGATGCTGAGAGTGATGCTGAAGCCCTCCTCAAGCAGAAGAGAAGGGCTCATTCTGTTTGGCAAGATGACACTTCATCTCCATAGAGAAAGGACACGCATCAGCTCCTCAAAGCCAAAGCTCAAAGGAGGATCTGGGAAATCAAAATTCAGTGGTGGCAAGATAAAGCCAAGAAGATCCAACTCTATGCTGACAAACATGACATGTGTAGCTTTTTCCAAGTAATAAAAGTAATCTATGGCCCAACTTCCCACTCTTCTACTTTTTTTGTGGTCACAGCATGGCTTGACACTCCTCAAAGATGATGCTCCTATCCAAGCTAGATTGAAAGAGCACTTTGAAGTACTCCTGAACTGTGAGTCAACTGTGGTGGTCAATTGTGGTTGTGGATACTACAACTGAGTCCACCCCCAAACACCCTGAAAGTGGATCACTCACTAACCATCCTGTCCTAGAAGAAGTCTGGCATGCCATCAAGGAAACGAAGAACAACAAGGCTACTGGACTGGATGACATACCTCTCTACAAGGCTGGCAGGGAGGAACTGGTACTGGGACTCCATAAATTTATTCTATGAATTCAGAACAACAAAGAGATCCCTGAGGACCTGAGGAATGCCAACATCATGGCTATCTTCAAGAAAGAAGATAAGTCTCTGTGTGGGAACTATCAAGGCATTGCCCTCCTTTCCACAGCAGGGAAAATCCTTGCCTGCATCCTCCAAAACCATCTTCTACCTCTTGCTCAGGAAGTCCTGCT
>NW_005842925.1:229047-233351 GCF_000455745.1 Alligator sinensis
GTGTGGTTTCAGACCATGCTGTGGAGCACTGATATGATCTTTGTTGCTTAGCACAAGCAATAGGAACAACCTAGTTGGCAAAAAACATCAGGATCTGTATATGACCTTCATTGACCTCAATAAGGCCATAGATTTCATCAGTTGTGAAGCCTTGTGTAAAGTACTAATCCACTAATCATCTTTTACAGTGGTCATTTTCCTGTCAGGCTGCTGTCTGCATCTGGCTGTGTCAGACTGCTAAACCACATCTTCTTTTAACTTTATCACTGTCATGGTTTATAAAAAGGTCACCCTAAACTGTGACTCGCTTTACTTTAAGTTAGTGGTGTTACTTACGTCAAGGCACAAAATGCCGTTGCTTGTGCTAGGCATACCAGCCCAGCCTCTGGCTTTTGTACTATTCATTCCATCCAGAAAGAGCACACACTGAATGCAGAGGCTTCCTCAGCCTGACAAAGGGTTTTTAAACCCGAAAGCTTGCTAAGAAAATTTTTTTCCAACTATTTAAGTTGGTCTAATAAAAGCTATCAGATTCACCCAAAGAACCTTGTCTTCCTATTGCTTGTGCTAAGCATTTTGCCAAAGCAGCTTTCAGGCCAGTATCACCAACAATGCCTTTGAAAATTCTTCCACATCAAATGGGAAGATTGCTGTGCAGATGCCAGCATACTCGATGAAGCCAGTGTTACCAGCATTGAATCACTGATCTTCAAGCACCAACTTCATTGGACCGGACACTGCGTGTAGAATACCTGACTCTTGACTCCCCAAACAAGTGCTCTACTCCCAGCTTAGTTGTGACCTGAGATTTTACAGTGGCCAGAGGAAATGCTACAAGGACACACTGTGACAAGGAAAACAGATGCCAACATCAAGAGCTGTCTGTCAACCAACTCCAATGGCACTGCAACCTCAAACAAGTAGCAGCCCATTTTGAGGTAAGGTGTCTTGCCCTCAAAGCAGAAAAGAGAGAGCGGAGAAAGGAAAAGGAGAGAAATCCCTGGCCTATGGCCTACTCTCCCCTGTGGAAAGACTGGAAACTTCTGCAGATGAGTCTGTGGCTCAAGGATAGGACTCTTAAGTCACCTCAAGACCCATCAATGAGCCATGGTAGATAACATCCTCAAATTGAGCGATTGCTGCTACCATCATCAGTGGCTGCTGTACACAAAATAACAATGGCAGGAAGGAAACCTTCTATTGTTGTTTTCCTGATTTCTCTTCCACCTCCTGCCACAGCTGTGTAAATGCATCTGCCTGGGCCAGATGAGGAAATCAACTCAAATTTCTTGAACTTTTTTTCCCCTTTTGAACAGGTTAGAAAATAAAAAGGGATTTGCCGTAATTGTAGTAATCAGGTCCATGTGCCAGGTTTATTCCAATGGAATTGAATACTGCAAATAGGTCACTCACCCAGCTTCCTTCAGTTGACTTGTATTATGCATTTCTAGCCAGTGTATTTTCCATGGGGCAAACTTGTCTCCAAAGAAACAACAGAACCAATAAAGCTAACAGCTATGCAAAACAACAAATAGATAAACAGATCAACCAAAACCTGTGGTCATTTCTCAGACCCTGAGAAGGTAAACCATGCTATATGCTTTTCCTTCCACACCACAGCCTTCCCTCTCTCTCTCTCCTTTGCACTCTGCTCCTGGAGCTTGGAAGCTTCTTTGTGGCTCTACCCTAATTCATTCATCATGTGCACTGCTGCCAGTCTTCCAGCCAGACAGACTCTTAACTCCTGACTACCTGCAGCTGAGTTTCAGGCTGCGCATCTCCTTACACTTTCCCAGAGCTTGACTAAAACAACTGGTAACTCAGAAAAATATTTACATTTAAACATTCACTGTCAATCATTACGCTTCTGGTCTTTTAGTAGGTGAGTAATCAATCCCATTGGGTTCAATGTGTTTGATTCACATGTAAATTCCTCCTGTGCATTGTGCTTTGAGGATCAGGGCTTGGTACATATTAGGAACCAGCAGAGATCATATGTAGGGCATGTATTGAGTCTGGGAACATTAGGTATTCTACAAAGTGTTCCCTGTCAGATGTTTTTCTTCGAAGAAGCCTGCTGGAGGCTGTGGTGACAATGTTGCAAACATTTTTTTTCCTTTTAATTAAAACTCTTTAATACAAATTAGAAAACTATCAACAAAACAAACTGGATCTGTGCAAAATGATATTGGAGGAGCAAATGCAGTTCTAGAAATGTCAAATGTGCTTCGCTTAACATTCCCTTCGGTCTTCAGTACTCTGTAGGCAACTTTTTCAATTTCAAAAGTTGTGGGAATAGCTTGCGTTGCTTGACCTTCATACTTTGTTGAAAAAGACCCAATGAATATACTTTCCTAGACTTTTATGAGTTGTTTTAGCTCACAGGTAGTTTATTTCCTATAAAATAGAGACATTTCAGGAGCATGAGAAAATGTCAGAATGTTTTAGATACCGTATGTAGCATTATGAACTCTTTTTCAGGTTGGCTGTCAAAGCTATTGCTTGCTTTCCTAAAGGCTCAGCAAGGCTATGTCATTCTTTTCTGCTTCAGTACAAATGAACTGATATTGGAAATGTCATTTTCTTTGTGTTCCTCTTATATCCCTTTTTATTTATGTATGTGATGCCATTTGGGTTGCTAAGTTATCTTTCATTCCTGCAACAAGCACAGTTTGGATCACATGCCTCTTTTGTATGACACCACTGTTGTTAGTGGCTTTGCATTGGAAATGAATTTGACCCATTATATTTATTTTTTGAAACTGATGGGACTCTAAGCAGATGCTTCAAAAGCAAAAGACGAGAGAGAATGAATCAGAAGTGACTAGGTCCTGCATATTACTATGAGAGTGGATAGTACTGAGCACCACAGATGACTACTCTTTGCCTGGCAAAATTGTTTGCAAGCACTTACAGCATAGTGCTCAGGCTTGTTTGCACTGCAGTGTTTGCTCCTTAGAGGATTATTTGTCATCTGCATCTTTCCAATTTTGAAAGCAGCCAGTTTCCTTGCAGTGCTTTCTCTGTGAGATGCTGACACTATAAGAACGGCTGTGTAGGTTGATTTTATTTCATTTTATTAAACACAACTGCCATTGCAGCAGCCCATGCCAATATTGGACTGAATGGTGAACCGTAGGGCAAACTGCCATATAGAGAATGTCTGTCTCTCATATGTTGTATACAGCCTATGATTGATGATATTGAGGTTGACAGCAAAATCTGCAGACTGTCTTTCCTTTTTTCTTGCCTACTTCTTTCTCTGCTGATTTCTAAAGTATATTTCTGATCCATCTCTTAGAGGCCTATTCTGTTCCTTCTAAAATAAACAGGAGTTTTGTCATTCACTTCAGTCGGAATGAGATTGAGATCTATATGCTTTTTTTCTACAGGCAGCATTTTCCTTCCTTTCCTATTGGTAGATAAGGCCCATTGAGTGCAGGGACGATGTGTAGGGGGTGCACGTGCACCCCCTGCAAAAAGGCACTGCCAACACTGCTGGTGGTGCTTTTGGGTGGTCGCCGACTCATGGTCAGCCCCCGCCCCCCACACACACACCCACAACAGTGCCAGCAGTGTCTATGGGAGCTCCCCACTCACCACCACTGGGCTCCTGCCACTGCCAGTGCAGCCATGCCTCCCCAGCCGCTGGGGGCACATGCCGTTCATGATTGAGTGAATGTAGTATAATTAGGTTTCCAGGCTGTTAGACATTTAGTCATATTTCTCACCAAATATTGCAGATTAAGATGGAATCATGAAGTGGAAGGTGAATGGGATGCTAGACAGAAATCTAGACAGAAAGGAGTGGACAGCCCCAGAAATGATTTTTTCTCCCCCAGTCATGGGCTTCTGTAGCTTAAACTGTAGGCACTTCTATCCTCGTCCTATGCTTTCACTTGTCTGTAAATTACAGTGGGATTTAACTTCTGCACCTGGGAGCATAGTTTGGGGAGGAGATGAAACAATAACGAAAAAAGAGGTTAGGGAATATTTAGAAAATCTGGACATGTGTATTAGGGCTGTGCGAAACTTCGGGTGCTGATTCAATTTGGAGGAGATTCGGCTTGATTTGGTGGCCAAATTTCTGAATCAGGGGACTAATTAAAACATCTGAATCAATTGAAAGCTTTCCAGATCTTCGGAAAAAATTTGGAGAGCTTCGACGATTCAGACAGTCCCCTCCCCTGTAGCAGGGAGCTGGAGCCAGACTTGGAGCTAGTAAGTAGGGGGTGGGGGAGGGGACCATGGGGGGGACCCCTGCCAGACCCTGCCTGATCCCCCAGCCCCCCTAACCCCCACCC
>NW_005842925.1:233397-246189 GCF_000455745.1 Alligator sinensis
TACCCCAGCCCCCCCATGGCTGCCCCACCTGCCCCAGCTCCAGCCCTTTAAGAAAACAAATGAGAAAAACCCTGAGACTCACCACTCCTGCATTGGCCTTGGGGCTTCAGGGGGCTCATGCAGAGCCCCCCATGCAGCACAGGGCAGGAGGGGACTGTGGGGATCACCCCCCTGCCAGGCAGGAATGGTGAATGTAGGGTTTTTGGGGATTTTTTTCTTAAGGGGCCAAAGCTGGGGCAGGTGAGGCAGCCATGGGGATAGTGGGGGAGGGGCTTGTGCAGAGCCCCCCATGTGGTGTGGGGCAGTGGGGGGCAGCAGGGATCATCTCCCGCCTGGCAGCACCTGGTGAATGGGGGCTTTTTTTCCCCAAAGAGCTGGGAGCTGGGGTGGGTGGGACAGCCATTGCCAGGCTAGGAGGGTGGGCGGGGGATGGACCTGGGCGATTAAGAGATTTGGCAGCAGCCAAATCTCTGAATCAGATTTGGCCAAATCGATTCAGGGCAGTGATTCAAATCACCAAATCAAATCGCTGTCCCCTGAATCAGCCGAATCTGAAGTGAATACTAGCCGCTTTAAACAGGCCTAATGTGTATGAGTGCATGGAGATGGATGCAATGCACCCATGGGTGCTGAAGGAGTTGGCTGATGTGATTGCAAAGCCACTGACCATTATCTTTGAAAAACTGTGGCGATTGGAAGAGGTCCCAGACGATAGAGAAAGGTTAAATATAGTGGCCATCTTTAAGAAAGGGAAGAAGAAGGATCCAGGGAACTATGGATTGGTCAGCCTGGTGAGATCATGAAGCAGGTCCTCAAGGAATCCATTTCTAATCACTTGGAGGAGAAGAAAATGATCAGGAATAGTCAGCATGGATTTACCAAAGGGAAGTCATGCCTGACCAACCTGATTGCCTTCAAGGATGAGATGACTGACTTTGTAGATACAGGGAGACCAGTGGATGTGGTATACCTTGATTTTTAGCAAGGCTATTGTTTTACAAAGACAAGTTCCAGAGATTCCTTACAGGAAACATAGTAAAGTGGTGACAATTTCTACATCTTCCAACAGGGGGTGCTTACTTAAGCATTTTGTGTGTTGAAGCCACTTCTCTAGTAGGGTTGTGCAAAACAGCACCATTCCATTTTGACTTCCATTTTGCCATTTCAAAGGGACAGTGTTTCGTTTAGCTGTTTCGAAGCACTGTCTCATTTTGTTTTGTCGAAACTGTTTCGCTGTTTCAAAGCTATTTTGACGTTTCACCCATAGACTATAAGGGGGAATCAAGAAAATGCCTATAACTTTGTCATTTCTTGCCTGATTTGAATGAAAACAGCAGAGAGAGAGTAGCCCCTGCTGGGGCCACAAAGTCTGTCAAGTTTCAAGGAGATAGGTATAGGGGTTTTTGGGAAACTGTACCTCAAGGTGCTGACAAGCAAAACTCATGTCATGTGTGTGTGTGTTAAGATGCAGTGGGATGAAAACAGCATGCGTGGTAGCCTCTGTTGAGGCCATGAAGCCTGCCAAGTTTCAAGGAGATAGGTGCAGGGGTTTCTGGGAAATCGCACCTCAAGCTGCTGACGAGCAAAACTCATGACATGTGTGACTTTGTTGTGTGTGTTAAGGCACACCCTCACTGATGCTGGGGCCTCTACATGACACGGTAGTGTGCCCTAATGAGGCCGCCTCCTCCCCTACAGCCTCATCCCGGTCCACCACTTTAATTAACAGCAGGTATGTGAGCAGTACAGTAGCATCAGCAGCATCTCAGGCAGCCAAACTGTCATAGAGCCTTTCTTTCCTTTCCTGCAGGAGCTGCTGCTTCAGCAGCTGCCAGAGAACTCTCACTACCAGCCCCAGCCTAGGACCCTGCCTCCTTCTGGTCAGCTGACCGGGGATAGGTGCTAGGGGTATAGGTTGTAGTCATGTTGGTCTAAGGACATGGGAGGCAAGGTTTTTTGGGTCAATCTGATATGTTTTATTAGGCCAACTAAATAGTTGGAGAAGTATATCGTAGCAAGGTTTTGGGTTGAAAAACCCTTTGGCAGGCTGAGGAAGTACCTGCAGTTGGTGTGCTGTTCCTGGGTGGAAGGAATAGTAAAGAAGCCAGAGGCTGGCATGCAATGCAGGCAAGAAAGGCAGTCAGTGAAAATGGAAATGGAGGTGTCAGGGGTAAAGGACAGGCTAGGGTGGGGGGCAGGGAAGGGGGATGTAGTAGGGAAAAGTGGAGGGGCAGCTGGGGAGTCAGATGTCTGGCAGGTTGTAGTGTGTCTTAATTCCAATGTCTATATTGAGTCCATGAGTTTCTGTACCTAGTAGGTTTATGAAGTGCAGTTCATAGGCTTGTCCGTGAAAAGTGGTTTGTAAATTCAAACAAGCACTGAACCTCACTAACCTCATCACCAGAAGCCAACTTCCTACAGCCCAAAACACACTGAATGGATCCAGACTATGCCATGACAAGACATGCAAAACCAGCCAACAATATTTCCAGTATGGAGATATCTTCATATCTCCATCATGGCACCAAATAGAAGACACCAAGCAACAAGTGTGCACCAGAATGAGTGCACACCAAAAATCTATCAAAGACAAGAACACACAGTTTCCTGTCTCCAATTTCTCAGGCCTGATCCTCAAAGGGAATTTACAAACCAGGAACATTGATCCCCTGGAACCACTGGTAATACGTAGGGTGTGCACGCGGGTGCACGTGCACCCCCTACGAGAATGTGCCACTGACACTGTCAGCGGTGACTGTGGGTGGTCACTGCTTGCCACCCCTTCCCCCCACCACTGCCAACACCGCTGGCAGTGTCTGCAGGTGGTTAGCTATCGCCTGGTGGCTGATCACCCCCCTCCCTGCTTACCGCCACCGCACTCCCACTGTCATCAGAACCACTGTGCCTCCCAAGCCACCAGGGGCACATGTTGTTCATGCCTGGAACTTCTCCATTTGGTTCTGAAGTTCCCTCACTACAGGGATCACCTGGCTAAGGAGGGTATCGCTAGCGCTGAGGCTCTCAGTGGCCTCGAGGAAGGGCTTGAGGTCCACCAAAATCTGGGAGATGGTATCCCACTCAGCTGTGTTAAGGGGGCTGCTGATCCCAATCTCCCTGAGCAAAGCCACCTCACGGATGGCCTTTTGTTGCTCCACCACCCTTTCGAGCATCAGGTGTGGAGTTCCACTGAGTCTCCACATCCTGCGTGATTTTGTGCTGTCGGATGTTCAGTTCTGCCTATTTGTCCCACAGCATCTTATTCCCCTTGATGCTCCAGCAGAAGTAGCCTGCCACCTTCCTGCATTTGGAAATGAGCTTGCTGGTGGTGCTGGCACCATCACCAGCAGCCCTGTTCCCCTCCAAGGCGTCCCTGACAATAAGGTGGAATTTGTGTGCCGCGCAGTGGATGCCAAAAAGTTGGCATCACAGACCGCCTTGACCATATTGGCCCCATCATTGGTGACCATGAACCTGTGGGTGAGCTCACCCTGCCCAATGAGCCACCCCTGCACCAAGCAGTTCATGGCCCCCATAATCTCAATTGCTGTGTGGGACTCATCCATCACCTTGGCTTGAAAGAGAGCTGATGGCTTGACTGGTCACACCAGTGCCCTGTGAAGGAGAGGCATGCATGATCTCCACCCCGGCTGCTCCAGATGTCCCAGGTGAAGTGTAAGGCCACCCGCAGACCTGCTTTGCACAGCTCCTCCCTCAAGTACTCCCTGCATGCCTCATACAGGGAGGGCACCACCATCCTGCTGCAGGCAGTGCATGTAGGCACATCGTATGATGGGACCACAAGCGCCATAAGCCACCTGAACCCTGGCCGCACAACTAAGGAGAAGGGCTGGCTGTCCAGGGCAAGCATCTCCCCAGTGTTCTGGGTAACCTCACTCAACTTTGAAATGTACCCCTCTTTGTGTCCACCTTTCTCCCACTGGTGCAGGATGGCCTGCTTCTGCTTCTGGGGGGATGCAGAATTTGGAGAGAGAGGGGGACTTCCCTTTGGGCCTGTTCCCTGATGCCAGGCTGAGGAGGAGAAAGGGCAAGGGGTGGTGGCTTTTGAGATGCATCAGCATCCCCATGGTGCTGAAATGTTTTGCCTCCTTGCCCCAGCTGGTCTTACTTAATCAGTGCTGGAAGATAGCATATCTGGAGCGCTGGGTGATCTCACTCGCCTTTGCAATGAGTCCCCCTTTCTGTCCACCTTTCCCCCACTACTCCATGGTGGCCTGCCTCTGCTTTGTGGGGATGGGGCCTTTGAAGGGAGAGGGGGACTTCTTTTTGGGCATGCTCCCCCTGGTGCCAGGCTGAGGAAGAGCAAGGACAAGGGGATGGTGCCTACGGAGATGCATCAGCATCCCCGTGGTGCTCATTTGTTTCGTTCCCTTGCCCTGGCTGGTTTTGGCTTGACAGTGCAGAGAGATAGCATATGTGGAATCATCTGCCAGCTCAAAATGATCCCAGACCACATTATCCCCTTGCTTCTGGGGTGCAGGTGCATGTGCGGATGTTGCCTTTTCCCCCTCCTCAGCAGGCAGAGGCACAGCAACAGGAGGAGTGGACTCAGCTGAGCCACTTGCCTCCACAACCTCTACCTCAGTCTCCTCTGAAGTGCCTTCTGGGGAAGGGGACCTGACTCTAGGGGAAACTTGATGGGTGTGGATCATGAACTCAGATGATCCCCGCTCCTTCCCTAAAATTTCCTTTGCTATGGCACTCGGATCCAGCTCCAGCTCTTCCTGTGGCCCTGGAAGGCTCAGGATGAGAAGTGAAATGGGGGTGGAGAAGATTGTCACGCTGGTGCTGCTTGCTGTCATGGTGCTAGTGGTGGTGGTGGGAGGCAGGGTTATGGCTGGTGCTCTTGGAGGGGATGCAGACTCAGGCAATGGCACTTCTCCCCTCTCCTTGCTGCAAGTAGAACTGGAAGCCTCATGCCTGCTAGTTGTAGGAAAGAGGCTGTGTCTCAGTTTGGGAGCGGGGAGGGGGAGAGTTACAGATCTCCCTCTACCTTCTCTTCTGCCCCTCCCTGAAGGCTTGCCAGCTGCCTTTCCAGCACACTTCATAGTGTTTGGTGTGCTGGAAAATCTGTGTTCTTTTGTAATGTAATCTGTATTTATGTAATATATGTAGATAATTGTATGTATGCATTTATGTAATGTATGTATGTATTTATGTAATAAATAAAATATATAAATGTATGTGTGTGTTCCTGAATAAATTCTATATTATAATATGTAATATATGCTGTGCTTCCCTGCACAGTGAATGGAATGCACACTGAGAGAAAGCATAGACTTCTTTTCTGAGGGAAAAGAATCATAATAGACTAACAAAAACAAAAAGAGGATTTTGGGGGAGGAATAAATTGAAAGAAATGAATATAATAATAAAAGGGCATTAGGAAAGTAAAAGGTATTGGATCCCACTTCCTCTTAATAGGTTAGCAAATAGAAAGTGATAGCCTTTCTCTGACACTGCTGAGCTGATGGGAGACACAGCTCAGTAACTGACCCCAAGGCACAGAGAAAGCTCAGTTCAAACAATGCTTTTTATGCTGTTTTTTCTGTCCCTCCCCCAGAGCACTGGGATTGGAAGGTACCTCAGGGAAGGATCACAGTCACTGGCCAGCTACACATGTCAATATGAAAGCAGTCCTTCCTCCCTCTTCCCCCTCCCTCTCCTTAGTTTCTGTTTCCTGCAAGCAAGCCCAGCTTCGAAACTCGAAACATTTCAAAATTTTCGAAACATTTTGAGTGCCCTTGTTTTGTTTCAAGGCTGTTTGAAAGCCTTTCATTTCGTTTTGATTTCACTGCTTCGATCTGATTACGAGTTGAAACAGCATCTAAACAAAACACCCGTTGAAATTTCACACAGCACTATTACCTAGTACTGTTTTGGCTATTCTGGGTGCTGGCCAGACCGGGTATTTTGGTATCTGCCCCTCTTTCCCCCCCAACTGATGTCCCATACATTTTACTGTTATAACCATTGCAGTAGACTTGATAATGCCAAGAATCCATAGAGTGCCCTCCCTTATCAAAGTCAGGGGGATTTTGTTAGACTTTTCTCAGTTAGAAGTCAGTCTTGCAGCAATGGCAATTTATTTTTAGGAGTTGAGTGCTTGTTCTAGGCAGTGGCACTGGGGCCATCTGGATTATTCAGAATGCATATTCCCATATAGTCAGGACACTCTTTTAGAAGAATTTTCTGTATATATGCATATATATAAGTGAGTCAGGACTCCCTTTTTAAAGCATGACATCTTAGGAAATGGAATATACAAAACACAAAGACATAAGTGAAGAGAGAGATGAAGTAGAAATCTAAGGCAGGAGGGGGCCCTAGGAGCCCACATGGTGACAGAAGGATGGAATTTTACAAGGTCTTGCTGAGTTTTAAGGAATGAGTGTACTTAGCAATTTGCTGACTTAGGGAGAGTGATGGCAACTCGCAGCCAGCTGGGAATTGAGTCACTGTTGCTTTCTTGGTCTGTGATTACCGTTTGCAGCACATCCTTCTTTTCTTTAAGCAGCAGATGCTTTTGTAGCTGACCAGACTCCAGGTGACAAGATGTAGGTCTAACTGGAGGCAGTGGCACTCTTTGCTATTGTAGGGTTTTATTCTTGGTTCTGTCACCTGTGGGCCATTATCTTTGGCAGGGTTTGGAGAGGAAGGGAGAGAAGTAAAGAGGGGCAGAGCTCAACTACCCTCAAGGACCTTGGAGAGTTGGATAGCATCAACATAACAGATCCACCAGAGAAGAAAGGGCTAGGAGGTTTAGATTGGAGGGCCGCTGAACTCCCCTTCCCTCTGATTCAAAGCCATTTGGACTGGACATTTGGCTTTTTTGGCCTGAGGCCTTCTCTAAAGAGAGGAGAGGGGAAGTTAATGGAGAGGGTGAAAAGAGTAAGTGAAGCAAAAATGGGGCAATGAGGAAGGGAGGAAAGCCATGTTAATAATGTCAGCCAGAGCTGGAATCACAGCTGAAGAATTTTTCTGTTAAGAATTTCAGGTAGAGAACAATCCATCCCAAAGAGTTGCTTCAGTCACTGTGCAGGACACCTGAAGAGGCTTTTGAAGGGCATATTTTCTCTTAATACAGTAATATTTTTCAAGTTCACAAAGTGAGCCTTGTACAAGGGATGTAGCTGACTACAGTGATTAATGGCTCATTCTGCTCTGACTTACTTTGCGGGTCCTTTGGCATTTCATGCATTCAGCAAGCTGATTTCCGTATAACTGGGGTGTCTCTTGGTAGACCAACATCCATTTGGACCATTAGGAAGAATATCCAGATGCTAGTTAATCTCTGCTGTTGTCATGGGGGCTGTCTGTGCAGCAAGCTCCTCTTTCTGTATGCTTAAGATGATACCTTCTTATTAATGCAGATAAGTTCTATCAGCACAGGTAATAACAGTAAAATAAGGCTGTGTTATTGAAAGGGAATAACTGGAGTGGCTATGACACTGTTTAAAAGTAGGTGGCTCTTAGTGGGATTCTATGTCATTCTGAATTGGACTCCATAAAGACATCTGTACCAGCAGATGTTTAAGGGGTGGCTGTATTTTTATACACAAGGGTTTCCAAACTGTGCTCTACTGAGCTCCAGTGGTAATTGGGGTATAGGACTGATTTTCAAAATCCAGCCTTTGCCCCAGAACAGGAGAGACTTGTTTCCCTATGGTTTGAGATGCTTCTGCAGTTGGCTGTTGATAATTTGGGACTCCTGTAGGAGAGGTTTCCAAAGGCATAAAGGAGGGGGAGTTACCCGGCCCTTGCTGACATTCAATGGCAGTTCGCTTCACTTTGAGTTTATGAAGATCTTGTGTCTCGTCACGTTGCTGCCGAAGGTCATGCATGTGGCATCCACACCCGTGAGGTGGAGTCAAAGGCTGTGATATTCTCATTGATGGAACAAGGGCAGTGAGGTCTGAGCCAAAGCGACCATTCTGTAAAAAGTATTCTCTCCCTGGTGATAGGACATTTCTGTCCCTTATCATTTCTTGGTGGGCGTTCCTACTGCAGGTGTCATGGAGGCTTGGTTTTACCCACATTTGTTTCCATGAGGACATTTGGTGCATTGGATAAGATATAACACATGATGTGAGAGGCCTGTGTGGGATTCCTGGCTTCTGCTGGCTTTGTTGTGAAGTGTGTTGATTTAGAAGGAGTGGAGATATATTGGCAGGGTACTAAAATGTACTCTTAAAATGAAGCCACATCTTCCCCTGTTGCTTACTAAAATGAAGTCTTAAAATGAAGCCACATCTTCCCCTGTTGCTAAACAATG
The DNA here is from genome assembly GCF_000455745.1 of Alligator sinensis. Lineage (NCBI taxonomy): Eukaryota > Metazoa > Chordata > Crocodylia > Alligatoridae > Alligator > Alligator sinensis. Next base: position 241,691 of record NW_005842925.1, read on the forward strand.
CCTCTGCATGCCCCTTCATCAAAGTTGCAATCTTATTTTTAAATCTCTGCCTGGTCTTGTCCCAGTCTGACTTTCCAACCTCCTCTGCCTCCGCCTTCCCCTCATCCATCCCTTCCTCTGTGTCCTTCCATAGTCTGATTGGGGTTGGTGATTGCCCTGCTGTTCCCGCCTCCTTGCGTCCCTTTCATTGTGTCTATCACTTCAAACCTCGGCTGCATGCATGTTTCCCATTTCCTTATTAATGTCTTCCGTGTCTCTGGTGGCGTTATTGCGGTGATTAAGATACAGCGTTGGTTGCAGTGTCTAGACACAGCTAGCAATTACGTTTGAAAACAATGTTTTTTTTCTCACAGAATCGCCTATTGGTCTCCATAATTGTTATATTTAACTCTGCAAAGCAATTTGGGATACAGTTGGTGTGAAAGACCTTTATGCAAAGGAGTTGAATTGTCGTGCAAAATTGCCTTTTATTTGGTACAGTTCAGAATAAGAAAAATACTCTTTTTCTCTGGGTGCCCTTGTCTTTCTTGCTTTAGCTTCAACTGCCCATATGCCTCTGTGGATGTGGGATGAATATCTGGTTACATTAAGGTCTATCCTCAGCCCTTTGACGACTGCTAAACTGTTTTTCCTCCCAGGTTGGTATGTTCATGGTTATGAAAACTGCTGATCCTCTGTTTTCACATCACCTTCCTCAGGGATGAGGATAAATTCATTGTGAACAATAGCCTGCCCTTAGCAGTGCTGGAGGTCACAGATTCTCCCTTCCATTCATTTTTGGGGATCAGAATTTCTACTCTCTCCCTAGGCCGATACGCAGGGTGACTTCAGTGCAAGTCAGTGGCATGGTAGTAGTGATTATTAGGGTCGTTGGGGGTGGAGGAAGCTGTATGATTGGGAGCAGGGAAGCAGTGGTATTTACTAGATGTGATGCAAGCCCTTGTAGAGGTTGAGGAGGGTCATATCTGCAGTTTGGGTTCAGCCAACTGGAAAAAAGAAAAGATGGAGTTAATTTGGAACATGACACTCTCAAATGTAGAAGTTGTCTGGTCCACATCCATCTGCTCTAGCCTAGTTTAGTCTAGTCTAATCTGATACTGCTATTTGAGTGGTGGTTACTGGATTTGGGCTGTGGCACTGCATTCACATCAGCTCACTATCTCTTTTCTGCAGAGCTGCAGCATTTTCAGCTCGTTCTCCCAGCTACCTGATGTTCATCTGTCAGAGAATGGCATGGCTGGTGGAACTCAACTTCCGCATGTAAGGTTTGCATGGGACTTGGGGGCAGAATGAAGACATCTCTCTTTGTCTCAGATCTACCCTACTGCTGTTGTTGGTGCTCTGTACAGCACTTGGTATTGGTAGTGATAGAAAAGTATGAGAAACAAACATTGCCACCTGCCTTTTTCATTTTTGCAAATGTGACAGCTGACTGTGCTGAGTAAACACAGAGAAATCAGTTGTAAATGTGTTTTGGGGTTTGCTACTTTTGTTTTCACTCCCTTTGTATATCTCTTAGCTTCCCTTTTGTCAGAGCCAAGTTTTGTTTGTGCAAACAATGGCAGAAATTCAGGCCTGTAGCTGAAACATTAATTGAATTTCAAAGCAAAATGAGTTTGGGCTGGATGTTCAAGTGGTTTATGAAAATGAGACCAGGAAAAAAACCTGTCATGCAATTTAGGCAAGAAACCATGAAGCTCGGTTGTCAGATACTTGGAGGTAGAAACACAGTAAACCATTTGCAAGCTACTGTTCTCCTATGTGACTTCCAGTAAGTGGATTCCAATAGATCCTTGTAAGGAAGCTGCTTCTTGACTGCAAGATAAGAGAAGTTTTAAAGTGTATATATTATTCCAAAGTTACTGGATTAGGGAAGCCAAGAATTGGGGTCAAACGTTGCCTCAGTTACGTGCATATAACACACTGAATTTCACGGTGTAACTGAGAACAGAATATGGCAGAGATTCTTATGATAAACCTGTGCCTTCATTGTACTCTTTCACTTCCAGGTGCAACTTTGTGCAGGTCAATGGCATTATAGTAGTGTAGAACAAAGGCTAATGCAGGGGGATCAGGCTACAGAATATTTGTGCTTATCCAGGTTCATGTCAGTGCTATCATGTACCCTCTTGCATTGCTGCTTGATGACCTCTCCAGGTCCTTACTTCACTCAGTAGGCTCAGCTCTGAGCAATGCAGGTAATTTCTCCCTTCCATTCCAGGATTAGGCCTTTTCCCACAGGCTTTCTCCTAGCTTATGGTACAGCAAAGGCAGGAAACCCATTTTCTGATCTAGAACCTGGTGGCTGGAAGCCTATGCTTGACCTGTTCTTGCTGCATACTGGGTGGTGCGATTTGCTTTTGTTCAATGTGTCCAAAGCAGAACTGTTAGCACTCCCATCTTTTACAGGGGAGTTTCTGTTCACAGAGAGAAGCTATGAATAGCGACTGGAGCATTGCAATAGCTGTCCAAGATTTCAGAAAAATAGATTTGAATAAGATTACCCTGCTTCCTATCACCAAGCCTTTCTGCTCTCAGTGGTCATGTTGGTTGAGGGTCCCACAGCAAAACCTCAACCCCCTTTTTTATTGCTGAGAGGTATGGGTTGCTTTTTCCTAGCCATTTTGCTACCTGTCCTGCGGTGTCACAGCTATTGCTATGATTTAAGAGTCAGCTCCAAAAGCAAGGCCATGCAATTAGCTTTTTCTTAAGTCTAAACCTTGTATCTTAATCAGTCTGATTTACTGTCTGATTCAGCACATTAGCTGCAGACTGTGCAGCTTCCCCAACTCCATGGTGTAATAAATATGCATACATTCAACAGTTGCAATTAGCAAGCACTCGTTGTTGGGGAAACAAACACCAGAGGGCCAAATTCTGCAGTCCCAACTGGTACAAATTCCTTCTGATTTCAATGGGAGCTTGGCTCAAAGATGGACCAGAGACTGTCTGGAGCAGCTGTGGTTAATACGGCTTCATCTTTCGTAGAGCTTTTGTAGCCAGAGCAATGCAGGGAAAGGCTTAGGCTAGTTCTAATTTAATTGAACTGGTTAGCCTATTCCTAAGTGGCACTGCCAGGAAAATTGAAGTACAGACCACGTACTGCTGTATGGTACCTCTATTTAGGTTTTTTTCCAACAGCAGCCATTTTTGTAAGCTGCCTCTCTTCCCTGAAAGGAATTTATTATTTAGCTCTAGGGAAACTAAGGGGTTTAATCATCTCTCTTGCACTCACCAGGAATATGATCAGTCTTATGCAATGGTTGTGGACGTTTACCAGGCAGAATTTACTGGGATAGAAGGAGAAATTATGCATAACTATATTTACACTCCTTTGCCTGCATCTTGGCTTAACCCTTGGGGAGGGAACAGACTAGAGTTTTTCTGAAACCATTCTACAAAATCAGAGATGGATCTGTGGCATTTAAGGTCTGGACTTAGATTTTATTAATAGTTACCAGGGACTTGAAAAAGTACTGTACTGTTATTTAGTATAAAACCATATTTAATAGAAACCTATCAAGCATTGAAACCCAGGCATAAAGTGCTTTTGAATTCATAGAAAAGTAAAATACCAGAGGATTAGTGAAGAATCACACTATATGACATCACATGCCTCCACTGAGCCCAGCCAAACGTGAAACTCAGTAAAAGATGGGCCTGAGCTGCAAAGGCTGGATCTGGATGCTAATGCAATCCAATCTGGAGCTGAAGGAGTTGAGAGAAGGTCATACTACAATATAGGCAGGCAAAGTGGATTTATTTGGGGAGGGTGGGAATCTCCTAAACTAGGACACAAGTTCACTTTCCACCATATCATTTTCTTTCTTCTGTTCAGCCCAAACCAGCCCTTCCATTCTCTAAAGGTTTGCCTAGAGTTTAGAGCCTTGTATGGTCTCTTTGTAGCTTGACTTCATTGCTTATTTACTCACCTTAACTAAATGTTAGTCTACCACTCACTCCACAAAGGTTTGTGCTGGGGCACAAGTGCAAGCGGCTTGCAACTGGACCCCAGCCTAGAGGAAGTCAGAGATGTACACAGAGGGTCTAAATGAGCATTTACAGTCATGTTGACTTAATGGGTTAAACCTCTTGCTGTGTCCCCCTCCCTAGCCCCACCTCAGTCCAATTCACAGTTAGCTGTTCCTTGTTACCCGTCTTTAGCTGGGCTATGTGTACTTTATAAGAGCTAAATGATGCCCAGTGGCAGTTATGGACTCAGCAGAGCCCACACTGTATACAGAGGCCACCTCAATAATGTAGTTTAGGGTCAGATTATACCTGGATCTTATGTAGCTTTGAGGCAAGCATACTAGGATCTATCTCCCTTCCCTGTGCAGACCCTGACAGGGCTAGGCCAAGTCAAAGGCTCTTCCTCTCAGCTGTCTTTGAGAGTGCTCCACTCTGTGAAATGTCAGGCAGATTGGTTTAGTGTTTGCAGAGCTAAAGTTGTTATAGGCTGTTTAAATTGGGTTTAGCAAACAAAAAAACAACACCCC
>NW_005842925.1:246199-247440 GCF_000455745.1 Alligator sinensis
CCAGCAAAAACCCACACCTCTCCCCTGGCAAACAAAACAAAAACCCAAAAAACCAAACCCTACCTCTTATAATGGCAGTATATTTTTCACTTTAACTCTGGAAAGAGTAGCCTTCTGCAAATAAGAATGGGTTCTGTATGTTGCCTTGTGGGGTCAGGCCAACTCTCAGGATCTCAATATTGTGCTGTTAGACAGGAGGGTGTGGCACAAGTGCACATATACAAACACACAAATCAATTAGGTGCATGCACACACACTACCAGCTCAGGCACATACACATCGAGACCAGCCTAGGCACATGCATACTTATCACCAATTCAAGCACATATACACTACACACTAAAAATTAGACAAAAATCAATTGTCAATACCCGCACACTCAGTACATATACACAGATCACTAATTCATATATCGTGCACACAATGAGATATATATATAGATATAGATATAGATATAGATATATAGATATATACACATACACACACACACTCACCAGCTCACACACATACAACCTGCCTACACATACACACAGGTAAGTTCCTAACTTGGATGGTACAGTGTGTATGTGTGTGCTTGGGGTACCTGGGATACTTGGGGAAAGGTTCAGGTGAGAGAGAGAGAGAGAGAGAGAAAGAGAGAGTTAAAGTGTAGGGAGTGAAAGTTGCCAGAACCAGGATTAGAACCGGTGCACTACAGAGAAGCTGTCTTAGGAACTGAGGCTTAGGTTTACTTAAGATCAAGTGGCCCCAGGGTTACTCAAGGTCATTGGTGCAAGGGAAAGAAAGAAAAAAACAAGCCTGGTGGCAAGGAGGAGACAGCCAGGAAAGAGAGAGAGACAAAAACCTGGGAGCTTGGGCCTGGAAACTGAGGCAGGCAGCTGAGATATTGGGGGAGCTGGGGGGAGATAAGTGGTGGCAAGGAGGAGACAGCCAGGAAAGAAACTGAGTCAGAAACCTGGTTGCTCAGGGGAAAAGGAAAAGGCATAAGACAGTGGCAAAAAAATGGGGTTGGAGGCAGAGAGGAGCTCAGGACAGTTGTCAGAGGTGGCGGTGAGCCAGAAGCAGGAGAGGGAGAAATGAGGCAGAAGTTAAAGGGGCGCGGAGCAGAGATTGGAGCGGGGTCAAACCATAGTAAAGCAAAATCCAATTTAGGAGTCCAAATAACAGTTTTATTAAACAGACAACACACTACACAGCCCCATGAAGTTATTGGTTCTCTCTCTCTCTCTCTCTCTCTCTCT
>NW_005842925.1:247885-269519 GCF_000455745.1 Alligator sinensis
TCACAAGACCCCAGACAGGTGATCGTCCAACCTCCTCTTGAATATGCCCAAGGTAGGGGCGAGGACCACTTCCCTGGGAAGTTGGTTCCAGATTTTGGCCACCCTAACTGTAAAATATTGCCTTCTGATCTCCAACCTAAACCTATTCTCCATCAGCTTATGAGTCAGTCTTCACTACCCCTTTTATGGGGCAGACTACCTCTGATCTCCTGTGTGGAGGGCCTGTCCAGGCAAGGTTAGTCCTGTTCCAGAGGGCTCCAGGTCTTTTTAATGAGCATGTACAGCCTTGGCACAATGGTGGGTTGCCTCATCTTTTGGTTCTTGAATGCTGAGGGTGGTTCCAAGGGCTGGTTCATTGGTCCAGGTATTGGTGTTGATGGTTCGGTCATTCAGAGGGAGCTATTTTTAGACCTACTGCCATTGTCTCTCAAGCACCCGCATTAATCCCCATTCACCAAGTTACATAGGAGGAGTAGGTGCGAGTCATAGGTTACACAACCGGGCATGGAGATAAGATGGAGGCCTGACATTACAAGATGGAAACTTGACATGACTTATGCTAACTTACATATATAGGCCTAAAACAGTAATCTCACAATATAAAAGCAGTAAAAAAAATCAATACAAAACATAATAATTATCACTTATAAAACAGTGGATATCTATATCAAAATAGCAGGGCACTTATTTGCAAAGAGGGGAGACAAAAATAAAACTTACTACCTAAAATAAAATGTTAAAGCTTATCCTGCATCTTAGCTTACTTATACTTATCTATAGGGAATAGTGAGGGAGAGAGAAAAGTCAGAAATGGTTGGGGAAGGATAGGGAATGTATTTTAAAATAAATTTAAAAAAAGAAAAACCGGGGGTTTTGCTACATGTACACTTGTGGAGGCTTCTGTTTTATGCCACTGGCATCTTGTAAGAAATAAAAGGGCAACAGCTGTAATTCATTGAAAAATGTTAAGTGAATCCCTATCTTATCGTTATACTTTACACATTTTTGCATCATTTTCCTGGTGTGAGGATAGAGAGAAGGAAATCAGCTTTCACCTGGGCTGAACCCCACTGTAGTATAATTGTGCTTCACACCTCCAGGTGGATGTCAAAGAGGTGGAAAACAGAGGACTGTGGTATAAGGTGCTGTGGATGTGGCTTGAGCAATGCTGATGTCAGCTATGTACTAGTGACTAGGTGGTAGAGGGTTGTACCAACTCTGCAGGTGCTGACTCTGCCAGGAGCATAACATTTCCCATCCAGTCACAAGATCTCAGGGAGCAGCAATCAGCCTGTTCTTTCAGCTGTGCCCAGGGGGAGGTGAGTATAGCTAAGGGATGAGAGGCCTGTGTGTCTATTCCTGAACACATTCAAATGCTTGCTGAGAAGCTGAAAATGTAGCTTGCATTCAAGTGTTTATAGGATTTGTGACCTGCATGAGACTTGAGGGAGAAAGAAAAGATCTAATACAGCGCGTGTGTGTGTGTGTGTATACACGTATGTGTAAAGCTTGCACCATAAACTTAAGATTGACCCTACAATATGTATGCAAAACCTATGTATGTATATACACATGTATATATTTATCTATGTTTACACTGGTGACAGGGACCCACTTATGTCAGTTCATTATTTATACTGCTGTTTTCCCTCCCTAGTGAAAGGCATAAGCTTCAAAACACATATTATATAAAAAAGCAATATATTGAATTAATCTGGGGAGGGAAGGGGGTTTGAATTGAGCAAAAAGCAAGTCTGCAGATTAGATTTAGAAACTCAGAGCCCATTTCTGCTCTCAGGGACACTTGTGAGAGTACAGAATAACTACTCATTTCAGTGGGGGCAAATTCCTGGGTATAATAGAATAGTAGCTAATCTAGTATCCATCACCTCCCCAAAGAAGGAATGAAAGAAAGGAAAAGCCTGAAAGGTTTGTGAATCCAGGTTTGTCCTCTCCTTTCTCAGCCGCACCCCCCCCCCCCCCCCCCCCCCCCCCCAAAAAAAAAAAAAAAAAATCTAACATGTTTGTAGTGAGAGAACTGGTAGGCTTTTGACGATTGCAGGCACCGTTAGTAATAATTGCCATTCTTTGTGTATGTGCTGTGCATGCATACAGTCAGCAATGAAACGTGTACAGCAAAGGAATGAAAAGCAGCCCAGGAGCTCCCTTCTTTTTTGTTTTCACTGCATTAGGCAAGTGGGTTATGGGTATTGTGTGCATAGACTTTATTGGTTTGTGGAGTAATCAACTGGAGCGTTTCAAAGCTGTGACATGGCAGACACTGTTTCTAGATTGCTTGCATAATTCCCTGGGGTCCTGCTTGCTTATTTTTACCCCCTTCCAGGAAGAACAATTATTTTTTTGTTAAAAAAAGCCCAAGAAATGCTACTGAAGAAACAAATAAAACAGTCTAATTGTTGGTTTATCAAAGCAGCACAAGGACATATGTGGGGCTGAAATATGCAATTTGAGAGATGGAAAAAAAAATCTTTGAAGCTGTTTATTTTCTCTTGCTTTTTCTGCTCTTTAAAAAAACTTCTTAGCAAGGTGAGGGCTGCCCAGGAATTTGATCTTTGTTGACTCTGATCAGATTATGGGGTGAGGGAAGGCGCAGAAACTTTCTGCACCACAAGGACTAAACATAGGCCCCTAGGGTGCGCTGCCTCAGCATGGGGGACCTCTCTTGACAAGAGTACAGTGATGAGATGGGGCCATGGTGCTTCTAGACAAACTGGGGCGAGGGATGGTGGTTCAAGGTAGAGACTGGTCTGAACCCCAGCACTGGGTCCCATCCATCCAGGCCCACCCCCATGAAACCTTTGGGAAGTTCTGTTCTGAAATTGGGTCCACTCTATGCCCCTTTGCTCCCACAGCTGCCAAGTCCTCAGAGCATCCCTTACCCTTATTTCACACAGGGGAAGTGACACACATTAGATCTCCATGCAGTACAGCTAACTCCCAGTCAGTGCCATTTGTATCCTGGGAAAGGAGACCGAGGTTTCATCCTGTCTGCCCCCTCACCCCTCAAGGAGGCTAAACGAATTACCCAGAGCCCCAAAGTGAGTCAGTAACAGATCTGGCATGAAAACTCATAAGTTCTTTCCTCTTGCTCAGTGTTCGTTCTACAAGATCACGTTACCTCTCAATGGCATGGTACATCACATTAGAATAATTGTTACACAGGCTGACATGGCAGGCTGTTCGTCATGCCTCTGCATGCTCCCTCTGCACACATCCTGACTGATGAATGCACACCCTGTTGAGTGTTATTGCTTACTTAATGTAGTGCAATTTTTCCCTGATATCCTAACTGAGAATTATTGTTGCCACTGAACATCCTTTCTCAGTTTGCCGCAACCCTCATTTATTTACATGAGCGCATTTCACATCAGCTGTCAACCCCCCGCTCCTCCTGAAAGGGAAAAGTAGAGACAGTGAAAAAAACTATCTCTACCTATTATAATTAACTGAATTGCACAATTGAGCTTTTAAAGAACTAGCCTCTGTCTGGGCCTAAACATGTAGGTACAATGTGCAAAGGGAAGAGAACAGACAAGCACCACGGTCCTGCCCCATCTGCCTGTATCACAGGTTAGTCACCACTACAGTCTCTGAGCTCAAACAGGAGGGTCATGCGTTATACTGCACCAGTGTCCCTGATCAAGGGGAGATGGCATTTGACCATGTAAAAGGAAGAGCAAAGGAGCTATTCCCTGTGCGGCCGTGCCTCAGAACCCAAGAGGGATTGTGGCTGCCTCTAGGGAACTGCACCTCATGCTATGATGAAGAGTTGGTAAAGGGGAAAAAATATGAGGAAAATGGTTTTCTGTCAGAAAACACAATGTAGACAAATTCCAAGGATTTCACAAGAACATTTCAATGTTTATGAAATTCTGGATGGAAGAGAGTCCGTATCATCTTGTTTTGTTTGTATTTTACATGGTATAAAATGTAGCTATCACGTTATGCTACTATTTTATGTTGTTATGTTTTGTCATTTCTGCAACAAACCTATTTTCATCTAATCAAAATAAACTGATTTGATGCTACCAAAACAGTCTTTCAGTGGATCCTAATCAAATCTTTTCAGTATGTTCCCTCCCTGGGAAATTTTGACGTTTTGTTCTGACTGGAGACAAGAAACAGATTTCAGATGTCAGAATTCGCCATAGAACGGAAATTTTCTGACCAGCTCTTTTGTGGGTCTTGGCATATAGAGTCAATCCAACCTCAAAAGAGTAACAGGCAATTTAATCAGGGCTGGGTGAACAAGTTGTAAAGAATAATTTATCTTATTAGGTTCACTCATATTTCTTGTTTACCTGTTATCTGCTAAGAGATTGTAACTAATTAATTTGTTGTTTTAAATTTTCTGAATAGTTGTAGTGAATAATCTTATCAGTAAAAATCCTGTAAGTTTAATAGTAAGTGATAACTTCTTTATTTTAAAAAAATCATTATCTAGAATTCAAAGAGAATTATACCCGTCATAAAATTTTATAGATTGGTTCAGGGACATCTCTAGGAAGAAAGAAAATTACCTGTTATTGAATTCTATAGGTGTTCCTGTTTTCATACCTATATTTTAATAATACATTTTACTAAAGTTATGTACTCTAAGGATGCTCTTGATTTTCAGCTAAAAGTTCAGAGCAATTCCATTAAATATGTTTAATACCCAGAACTCAGTTTTGTAGGTCATATATAGTGCATTTCTGTCTCCTGACTGGATGATTTTAATCTTCCAGACATATTTATGATGTGGCTGCTCAGATATAAATGCAAATTCCTGCCTCTTTCCATCAGTGTTCTTAGAGAAGTTACTTAAAATGTTGAGTAGTTCAGGGAATGTTTCTATCTGTTATACCATATTGGCTGAAAGTGAAACTTACAGAGGTTTTGCTTTGTTTCTTCCAATTTATTCCAGTGTCAGTTTTGGAAAATATATTTGAGTTGCTGTAATTCATCAAAGCCCAAAGAAAGTTCAAGTCCTTTACTGAATATAGAAGCAGTCTAGTTTCAGGTGACATGGACAAGGCTGAGTGTAGGGCTAGGATTCAGAGTGACCTCAACAAATTGGAGGTTCAACGAGGACACATGCAAAGTTCTGCACTTAGGATGGGACAGTTCATGCACCAGTACAGGCTGGAGGCTGACTGGCTGGGCAACAGCTCTGCAGAAAAGGACCTGGGGGTTATAGTGGACAATAAACTGAATATGAACCAACAGTGTGCTTTCGTTGCCAAGAAGACTAATGGCATACTGGGCTGCATTGGTGGGAGTTTGCCAGGAGGTCAAGAGAAGTGATTATTCTCCTCTATTCAAGACTGGTGAGGCCACATCTGGAGTACTGTATTCAGTTTTGGGCCCCTCACTACAGAAAGGATGTGGGCAAATTGGAGAGAGTCCAGGAGAGGGCAACAAAAATGGTGAGGGGGATGGGGCACATGGCATGTGAGGAAAGGCTGAGGGAACTGGGCTTATTTAGTTTTCAGAAGAGAAGACTTAGAGGGGATTTAATATCAGCCTTCAACTACCTGAAGGGGGGTTCAAAAGACGATGGAGCTAGACTGTTCTCAGTGGTGACAGGTGACAGAACAAGGAGCAATGGTCTCAAGTTGCAGCAACAGAAGTTTAGGTTAGATACTAGGAACAACTTTCTCACTAGGAGGGTAGTAAAACACTGGAAGAGGTTACCCAGAGAGTTTGTGGATTCTCCATCCTTGGAAGTTTTTAAGACCCAGCTTGACAAAGCCTTAGCTGGGATGATCTAGTTGGGGAGGGTCCTGCTTTGAGCAGGGGGTTGGACTAGATGACCTCCAAAGGTCTCTTCCAACCCTAATTTTCTATGATTCTATGATTTTAATGCCTTTTTAGTTTAGTCTTCATGAATAATGTCAGCCACAAGATTGAAGTTGACAACAAAGATGGGAAAGTGGTGAACACTCTAGAGTAGAGGAAGAATACATTAGGATTTACCTAGAGAAACTAGATATGAATGTTTGATCAATCTGATTTCCTTCAATGATAGGATTACAGGCTCTGTGGATGGAGGGAGAGCTGTGGATGTCAAATACCTTGATTTTAACAAGGATTTTGACATTGTCTCCCACAACATTTTCATTAATAAGCTAAGGAAATACTGACTAAATGAAAGATGGATAGGATCATCATGCCCAACAAATAGCCATATCCTGGAGTTCCCAGGGGGCCTGATCTGTGTTTGGCATTATTTTACAGCTTCACTAATGATTTGCAAATTTGAAGAAGACATCAAGTTGGGTAGAGTTGCATACTCTCTGGAGAGTAGGGGGTAGGATCCAGAATAAACTGAAAAATGGTCCACAGTGGATCAGTTTAAATTCAACAAGGACAAGAGCAAAGTCCTGCACTTAGGCTAATAATAATTGTGTTCACAAATACAGGCTGGGGAAAAAGTGGCTAGGCTGCAGTACTGCAGAGATGGGCCTGGAGCTCACAATAGACCATAAGCTGAATATGAGCCCAAAACAAAAAACATTAAAAAAAGCCAACAACATGCTGGGTTATATCAACAGAGTGTCATTTGCAAATCAAGGGGAGTGATTCTTCTACTTTGTTCAGCACTGATAAGGTGTCATCTGGAGTAGTGCATCTGGTTTTGGGTTCCACAATTCAAGGAAGACGACAGAGTGGAAAGAGTCCAGCAAAGAGTAACAAAAATTATTAGCAGGCTGGAAAACATGACTTAGGGGGAAAGGCTGAAAGAACTAGGTTTATTTAGTCTGGAGAAAAGAGGACTGCGGGATAATTTGATAACAGAAAATAGAAATATTCTATTCTTGGTAGCCATAAGGTGCAGGACTAGGAGCAGTTGCTTCAACCCACAAGAGGAAATTTAGGTTGGAGATTAGGAGGAACTTTCTGACTACGAGGGCGGTCAAACAGTGGAACAGGTTGCCTAGAGAGGCGGTGGTATCTCCATCAACGGAATTTTTCAAGAGCAGGTTAGTAAGACACTTGACTGGGATGGTTAAGTTAGGGATGACTCTGCCTTGAATAGGGTCTGAACTAAATAACTTTGTGAAATTCCATCCAGCCCTATTTTGCTATGATCTTATAAGGGCGTTCTTTTGAAAAAAAGTATAGGTTAAGGAGCTGCAGGCAGGAAACCACATGCAATGTGGGGATGATGGGAGGAGTGAGAGCACTTTCTAGATCCAAGAATCACTTCCAGATGAAGCCATTTAAATATGGAGAAGCCTCTATATTTAAACTGACTTTGTTGTGAGCAGTATTGGGTCCATCTCTACCCTATCTATTGTGCTGTTGCATCTACCTCTCTGAGTTTGTTTGTTCCTTTTAAGTCTGGCTCAGGTTTAGGCAAGACTTTAGCTTCCTTCTGCTGCTGTTCCACTAACAACATTGGTTTAGACCCTATTCTTTTCTAATAAAAAAAACATGGTACTTCACTCCTCTTTTGTGGCAGCTTATTCACATGGTAGAAAAGGGATTCTGTTACATCTTTAACCTAACAGAACCCATTCTTTTAGCTCAAGTAGTAGAGGCTGATACATGAAGAGTCAGAAGTCCCAGGTGGGTTCATCAGTGATGACCATCCATCCAAATCATTCAGAGTTACAAGTGGTTCCTAGCTCCATTCCCAAACCAGCTGCTTCACAGGCCAGTTCAAGAACCAGTCAAACATGGCTGCAAAGTCAAATGCTGCTGCATGCAGTTCCTTGCCTGAAGAAGGGTGTGTGGAGGAGAACAGAGTCTTTTACTGCATCACTAGGTCACTACACAGGATAATCATACCCACCGCACTCTTATGCTATACTTTCTCATATCCTTTTCCTTCATACCTGTCTTCCTCTCCTCTTTGATGCCTTTGGCTTGGTCTGGAAGTGATTCTTGGATCTAGAAAGTGCTCTCACTCCTCCCATCACCCTGATATTGGATTCAACTTTCTCCCAGGTACACTGTCATGGAAGACAGCTAGCTCAAGATACATACTCTGTGAAGTTGGGCTGCTTTGGCTAGAGTGAACTTTTCTTCAATGAGCAAAAACTGAAGTGTCCAGTAATGGGATGGAACAGGCTGTCCTTAAGGCTAGGGACAGAAATTACATATGAACCAGTATAAGTGATCAGAAACCAGTTCAAATCTGAACACAACAGAAATTCAGTACACATAAACCACTTTCAAAATGGCTGAAGCAGGTTTAAGATAAACTTGGATGGATGTAGTATCAGACTTAACTGATTTAGGTTAAATTGGTTTATTGAACTGCTGTCCCAAATCCCCTCTAGATTCAAGTTAATTCACAGTCCCCCAGCATCCCAGGATGCTTTGCACCTCCCCTGCAAGCCCCCACTTTCAGGGTGGGCGGGCTAGCCTTGGCTCAAGCTGTCTGCTCCAGCCAAGCAGGGAGGTGTGCTCTAGCGCCCTCAGCTTCTAACATGAGCCACTGCAGGTATGTGGTTGCATGTGGTATGTGGCAAATCCTGAGACAGATTTTGACAGCTTGCAGACATGTATAAATGTAACTTAGAAACCCAGCAAAGATATACCAAAAAACAAACAACCCTCAAACCCTAGATCTCAGATCTATCATCTGGCAGAGCCATATTAGAAGAGCTTATAGAATATAGCATTAATGTTTAGGGTTTTTTGTGTTATTTCTCAGATTTCTTTTTCAATACAATGGATTGGTTCTGGTTTCCCAAGTGTCCTGTGGAACATGAAATTCTCCTGCCTTGTGCTCAACCTCCAATTAACCCACGCACCCACCCACACCCACCCATGCACACACCCGTACACACGCACACGCGCGTGCAAAAGGACTATATAGGTTCTTAATGTTTTGCTTTAATCTTTATTAAAAACCTAATTAAAATTTGAAACTGTTTGTCTCCTTTTCCTTCCTCTTCAACTTTTATTCAGGAAGGAACCTGTGGAGATCCTATTTAGAGGCATTGACTTACATCGGTAGTTGTCTGTGTTCCAGAGTTCTCCAAGAAACCTGGACTAATTGCAGGAGTGACTGCTTTGTCTTGAGGATGTGCAGGTGCTGGTGAGTTGAAAAGAAAAGTGATTACTGGCAAAAACAAAGACAAGAGGAAGAAAACAAAACATCTACATCCAAACCTGTGCACCTGCTAAATGTCTCCTGTGAGTAGCGTCAAATCTTACCAGAAGCACTGGAATACTGCAATCCCATATACAAAAGCTAAGCAAGTGCTTAAGTGCTCCACCAAATACGAATGGATTTAAGCTCATGCTTAACATTAAGTGTAAATTCTTTGGCTGAATTATGGCCAGGGATACTCAGCTTCCCAGATGAGGTCCTTAACGTTTTGGAAAGGCAATCCCATGCTTTGGCACTTTGCAGTTGTTTTTAATTGATGGATGAACATGACAAAGGATACCATGTATAGCACACAGTAAGGTTTAACTGAACTTTTCTAAGTTCAGTTGTATGAAGTTAGGTTACAAAGGCCACAAACAGGTGTTCATTTCCTAGAAAGGATATCAGGAGAGAGAGCAGTGGAGGTAGTCAGCCTGTACCTACCACCTCTCTCCTGTTCCTCATGCCTGCCCAAAACTGGGTGATCCTGGTCCAGGGTAGGCTTGGGAAGCAACAGCTAATCTAGTCCTCTCATTCCTGGAAAGACTGGGTGATCCTGGTCTTGGGGAGCAGTGGCTAATCCAGTTTTCCCATTGTTGGGAAGAATAGTGTGGCAAGGAAAGACTCCCTGTGTTTTCCCCAGACTGGGACCACCCAGATTTAGGAATGGGTACTCCCCTCCCTTCCTGTAGACCTGTCTGGGTTGGGACTAGAGCAGCAGGGCCAAGTTCCTACCTGCTTCTCTTCTCAGCTCCTAGTGGCCAGGAGCTAAGCTAAATGAGCAGCACAGCAAACCCCTTGTCCACTCCTCAGACCAGGGACCCAGATTGGGGAAGCAGGGACCAGCAGCTTGAGGAAGGTAGGGAGGCTTTTTCCTGTTGCTCCAGCCCCTTCCTGGACCAGCCCAGGTTGGGGGTCTGGAGCAAACAGTGCAATGTTCCCTGACCCTTCTCTTGACCGGGCAGTGTCTGGTTTGGGAAAGTGTGGGGAGCATTGCCCCACTTTTTCACTCACCTCCCAGACCAGAGCAGGAGGGGAGCACACAAATGTTTGCTCTTGTAAGAGGGTTTCTCTTGCAAGGGAGAATTTCTGGGTTTCCTCTGGGAGAAATTAAATGAATGCTTGAACACTCATAGTTTCTACTGGGGGAGTGAGAAAATGTAATGTCTGTATGTGGCCAAAGTCTACTGCTTACATTGAATTCTGAAGCAGTAAAGAATCTAGTTGTTGTTTTAAAGCCCATTTCATTTTTGGAAATGCAAGTACTTAACTTGGTTTTTCTTCTTATTTCCCCTCTTACAACATTAAGAAATGAAGCTTTGTTCTATGTATAATTCTGCACAGTTGAAACTGTTAGCATAAATTGATATCAGGCAAAGGAAATTGCCATGTTCTTTGTGAAAAATAATCCATTCTTCATCAGTTCCAATATACCCTGGTTACCACCCTGTTCTACCAACTGAATACCTAAGATCTCCCTCACCCTCCATAAATAAAGTATCCCATATCCTTTCCATTCTAAAAAAACAAAACAAAACAAAAAAACCCTGTGTTTTACAACCCATTGGCTTCTTAATTCTGGCAAAAAATCCCTTCTGGAGGAGACTGTCCAAAAAACTGATTCTCTTGCTCTGAGCTAGGTTCCAATTAGTAAAAGGAACAGTGCCAGACCAATGCCAAGAGCATTATTGCATGGATAAATGTGCTCACAAATTAAGTCATTTAAGCACATACAATATAGCACATACAAAAATCACAGTTTTCTTTTGCTGTATGTGTTTCCAAATGCAAATGAGCTGTGTGCAGGTAAATATATATGCAGAATCTCAGAAATCTGGGCCTCGCTAGTTAAGACCTCAAGTAGATATGAAAGTTACCTTCACGCAGCTGCCTATTTAATAGTGGGTAAGTATTATGTTATATAATAGCCTTCCTGGGGCAGAGACCTTGAGTGCAATTGCCATCACACTGAAGTCCCTCTGCAAGTATTCCTATTGATTTCAGTGGGGTCAGCATTTCACCTTTTCTCTTTTCATTTGTCTCTCAAATGCCATGTGCACTTCTGGCAATTCATTAAATGGTAAATGATTGTATCACTTGGTGAAGAAGACTTTCTGAATGGTCCTTTTAATTCTGTGGAAGCCATTTAAGTGACTTTGACTTAAAAATATCTAACAGACCTTTTCACATGCCAACTGGAGTATTTGGAGAAAGTGCATGGCTTCAGAATGATTAATGAAGAATCAACTTTCAGTGGTAGCTAAATTAATTTCTTTATCAAAGAAATTACTTTTTGCTACTAGCTAAAAGTGGGTTGACCTTCCAATCACGTTACACATACTAAAAGAAGTAGCACCAACTGATTTCTGAACAGTTCCTATCTGCAAGATCCAGTAAAGGTATTGCACTGTCTTACACTTGTGCCCGAAAGCTTGCAAAAAACTTTTTTCCAAGTACTCAGTTGGTCTAATAAAAGATATCACATCTACCCAAAGAAGCTTGCCTGCCTATGTCCTTAGAACAAAACGGCTACAACCAAAAACCTTACATTGTAAAGATATTACTCTGTGTGTGTGGTGTAGCCAAGAACATGTTGCTTCTCATTCAAGTTAAATCCAGTTGATGACTGCCTTTCATTGCTCAAGTAACAAAAAGTAATCAGAATAAATGCCTATTTGTTTTAACCTATTTTACTTTAAAAGCAGTATTAATCTGTAAGCATTACTTTTTTTGCTGAATTAAAGCTGTTTCTACCTCCCCAGATCTGTTCAGATCTTTAAAACGCTTTCAGTTTGGTTCTGCAGTAACAGCATGTTTTATTTAATAAGGTGATGGAGGAAGATTGGTTTAGTTACCAGGATTCTGTATGTTGGAGCAAAATACATATAAGGAATTATTGCTTTTGTGGCTTTTTCCTATTTGGCAAAATAGAAGAATAGTTTGAAGGTATGTATATACAGTGTAGGGCCCACCTAGACAGAGAGCTTTGAATGCAAATAGAAAAATATAAAGGCTCAGAGGGAGAAAGTGAGGATGATTTTGTGGTTCAAGCATTGGGATGACACTCTGGTTTCAATGCTGGTCCCTGCCACAGACTTGGGGAGTGTTCAGTCTTGGGCACAGACAGAAGTGCAGCTCCCCATTGTAAATTAGAATGCTTGGCAGGAATGGTTCTGTGTTACAACGATCCCCCGGACCAAACAGAAGTTCATCTGTTGGTTCCAGTGGGGAGGGGGGGGATCTAGCTGCTGGCTGTGAGCCTGCAGCCAGTTTCCTTAGCCACCTTCGCCCTGCCAGCCCCTGCTGTTTTCAGAATGGGGGGGGGGGAAAGGGAGTAGAGGGAGCTTATTCTAGGGGTTCCTGAGCCTGTGCTGGAGGGTGGAGTGGTGAAGTGGAACTCCTCTCCAATACACCTGCCCCACCCTCCAGCAGGGGCTGAAAAAACACCAGACCCAACTCCCTCCTCTCCCACCTCCCATTCTTTAAACAGCTTGGAGCCTGGCAGGCAGGCAAACACAAGTTAGAGAAGATGCTGTTTTGAAACATCTTCATCTGACCCCTCATGCAATGAGGGTTCAGATTTTCACCCAATCGGCCATTTTTAAGCTGCCTGCAGCTGTGTACTTGTGTTTGGTCATGGCTATAGTCTGCTTTCTGTGGCTGGATCAGGTGAAAATTGTCACTTCTGTCTGCACCCCCTGTGGCTGAACATCCTGGGTGTGGACAGACATAACACTTGAACTGTTTCAAGAATGTTGCTGATTGGGAACTAGTCCACAACTTTCCCAGGTCAGAGGTGTCCTCATGTACATTGCTAAGGGCTCCACGTAGAATGGTTGTCTGCAGGCATTGCAGTGTTGCTGAACCAGGCAGTGGTAGTGGGCACTCAGCTCTATTGCAATGTTCTGCTCCCCCTTCTCACTAACATGGAGGTCAGTAAACCCATTCCTACACATTACTAAAATCTGTGTGGTGGTACCTGGTTCCAAGTGCCTAGGTGTATGTCGAGACTGGGGGGCTGCTAGGGCCCCCAGGAGTGGGGTGCTCCAGAACTGCCACACCTTTCACCCAAGGCACTCATCAATTGACTTCAATTCCTGGAAACTGATCCAGGTTTGGTGCATCCAAGGTTAATTTGGGGCTGGAGTGGTGGACAGCTGGTGGGGCAGATCATTCTTGAAAAGTGGCAGAGAGCTGCCCTCAGACCCCATCCAGGGACACTGCGGTCAAATTCAGGCAATAGAGGTTGGGGTAGTGGAGTTCTGGCTGCATACCAGAGCAGCCAGTTGGGAGTTTAAAGAGAGAGAGAGAGTTTGGGGGAGCGGGGTACCTGACGAGCAGTGCAGTCTGGGATGTCTGGTGGATCAACCAAACATTAGTTATGGAAAACTTGGTACCCTCACATAACGCTGAACTGCCTCACAGGGAATTAGTTCAAAATAATACTGGATTATCCAGGTATACTTTTTAAATGGTCCAAGAGATTTAAAGTGGTTGAAACTGGCTTGTATGTCTGGATGCTTGAGAAATTCTGGCAAAATCGAGACATTTTCACAAATTATGTTAATGTTGATGGAACTGTGTGCCCTGGCAGAGCTGGCTTCCAAGGATTTCCTCTGAGCATTTCTATTCTGTTCCTCCTTTAAGAATAGCTCTTAGGAAGGGAACTAACTGATGAGCCCTGGTGTAAGAATATAGATGGAATATTTTTTTTCATCTTGTTGGCGTTACAAATATTTCACCTTTTTTCATTATAAGCTGTATTTGCATATATTTCTTCTGTGTATGGGATATACAACCTTGTAATGTGACTGTTTACAGTCTTGTCATTTTTAATATGGTAAAACATTTTATATGGTTTGGAGGAAATCACTTTCTGAAATCAAATTGCATTGTAGTTGTGTTTACTAACGTTTACAGAACAGATTGACCGCCTTGTCAGTGCTGAAAAACATTTGTTTTGAAATTCAGCAGACAGATTGCCAAATTCCTTTGGGATTTCACAGGTTTAAAACAAAAAGGAGAGAGAGGGGGAAGCAACCCAGCAGTCGCCATTATTTTCTTCCTTTAAAAAAAACTATCAAATTGAATATTTTCAATTCGTAGTAAAGAAGATGGGACCAACTGACCTACTTTAAAAGCTAGGCAGGCAGTCGGTAGGTTCTAAGAAAACAGGAATGAAAGAAAAATTAGTCAAAGTTTATTAACTTGAAAAATAACACTTACTCCCTGAGTACTTGGCCCTGTTTACTCTCAAAGTGGTCATATATAAGGCCAAGGTAGCTTTCAATCAGCAGTTTATGCAGCATGGCCAGTTTTCATGCATTCATGTGTGACCTTTTCTTACCCTGCAGGTACAATTGGTTTCTTAGTGACATATATTTTATTAACTTTTCTACACTGAGATTGCATGGAGGTAATGCTATTGTTGCTCCCCGCGTCACATCAGGTGACAGGCTATCCAGTTGCAATTTACAGAAATGGATTTTTACTGACTTTCCAGGGAGGATGGGTCTCTTCTACAAGGTGAGGAAATCATCAGTGTCACTGATGGAGGTGTTCCCTCATGATTCATGAGCAATTTTCAGTCAGGTGGCCCCTTCAAGGCTATTTCCATTTTTATAGCTCCCACACACGATGCCCAACCTAATTTTACATTTCTATAGCTCTGCATTGCTTTGTGATCAAGGGACTTCGTTTCCCTAGCAGCCATTCTGTTTCATTTCTCTCCCTGTAAAATGTCCAACTTCTCTGCTGAGCATCCATGAAAACAGCACAGTAGTAGCCAGGAGCAGCTGTGGGAGAAATTGGCTAGTGGTGGTGCATATCCTGTATGGACAGTGCCAGGAAGGAGGGAGTTCTTATGTGATGATGCATAATGGGCCAATTCAGAGTTTAGTGGAAAAGCAACTAAGTAATCACTATTCCCTATATATTATTATTTAATAGGTAGAAAACACATGAAAGTCATGACTTTGGATCAGTCTCTGTGCTTAGATTCTGCAGATTTTGGTAATCCAAGCACCCTATTTGTTGCTTTTTCTTTTTGTTAGGACTGCAGATCCAGAACACCTGTGGTAGAATTGAGTTGGATTTTCTTCTGGCTTGTGCATTAACAGATGAGATGCATGCACCTACCCCCCGACACTTTCATAAAACACTTGGAGGCCTGTCTTGCTGGGATCATTTGACCCCCAGCTGATTTCCTGCCCCTTGGGCCGGGGGCTGGACCTGATGATCTTGCAAGGTCCCTTCCAGCCCTAATGTCTATGAAATCTATGAGCTGGCTACATAGGAATACACAAGGGCAAAATTTGCCTTGCTAGGCTCCTAATGGTGATAATGAGGTGAGAGGACAAAACTGGGTGGATTCATTGAGCTTGTGGAGCTGATAGGAAGAGGAAAAAACACAGCTTTTTAGCTTGTAAAATAAGCACATTTAATTTTTGAATTGCTGTAAACAGTAAACACAGTGTCTCACTATAGCACTTCGGTCCTGCTATTAGGAAATGAAGTGTCACCATTCATCATCCTCTCACCAATGAGTTCCTGCAACAGCATTTGTTATGGAAATAGTGGCTTACAGCCTCTATGGCCTCTTCAGAGATCTCACAAAAATCTGTATGTATTAAAAGTCATGGGTTTTACAATTTATTGTGGTTCCTTCAGTCAGAGTGGTGAGGACACGCTTTTAACCAAGAATGGCTGTAGGTACAAAGCGTGGATCCAGATCCAACTTTCAGGGGCAGGTTTAGAGCTGGGGTCAGGTCACTCAGTAATACACACTTTTATGTTAACTTGCACAGTTACTTAGCCAGTTAAATAACAGCCAGGGAGCAGAACAGTTGGGACTCTGAGGGTATTGGAAAACAAATAAATTATGGCAAGTTAAAAGGGAACAGGGTCTTACCACATATCAGCTGCTCCATTATAATTGTGCATTTGGCCACACTTAATCTTCAGTAAGTGGAAGCTGAACTGTGATCACTTAAAATCATAGAATAGCCCTTTAATCATGGGGCTTAAAGGGGTCTCTGGAAGTCTTCTACTTCACACCCCCCTGCCCAAGGCAAAAGCATCCTTCCGTCCAAGTGTTTGTCTCCCCTGCTCTTAAAAACTTCCAAGGATGGAGATTCCATGCTCTTGCTAGGTAATCTATTCCAGTGATTAACCACCCTCATAGCTAGAAACTTCTTCTTGTATCCAGTCTAAATTTCTCTCATTACATTTTAAGACTGTTGCCCTTTGTCCTATCCCCTGCAGCCACAGAAAATAGTATATCACTATCCTTTTTATAACTATCCTTCATGTATTTGAAAACTCTTATCAGATCCCATCTCAGTCTTTTCTTCTCCAAACTAAATGATCCCAGCTTTTCCACTCTTTCTGTCTGTCATATTTTCCAGCCTCTAACTGTGCCCCAAAACTGAACACAGTACTCCAGGTGAAGTCTCTCTAGTGCTAAATAGAGTAGAATAATCACTTTTGACTTGCAGGTGACACTCGAATTAATAAAACCCAACATGCTGTTGGCTTTTTTTTTGTGACAGTCTGTTGATTCATATTCAGCTTGTGGTCTGCTGTAATCCCCAACTTACCCCTTTTCATTTAGGGCTAAGGTACTACAGGGGAAGAACACATGGAGTGGATGACACCTGGCAAGTCGCTGATCCCTTTTACTTTTCTGTAATTTGCTTGTTTGTCCAAGCCCTACATAGGTATTTCATTCCTCTTTCCTAACCTGCCCTTTGCATGGCTTATCTGCAATGCCATCTCTTGATGCAGACACTGCATATTGTTCGTACAGTGCCTAGCACATTTTGGACATCACCGTAACACAAAATGATAGTAACAATTCTAATTATGAACAAGAGAGATAAGTGTCAACAGATCAGATTAGTGATGCAGCAGACCAAATCATCTAATTTCCCTGGTGGCTTGCTCTGAATATTGATGAGAGTGATGAGTACATGGACACTGCAGCACCTTAAGAAACAGCCCTCTGCTCAGACAAGAAGTTGCCAGCAGAACTATTTGGGATATTTTCAAAGACAAGGAAGAGAGATAATGATAGACACCTCCATCCAGGCCTTTCAGGGTTCACAAGTAAGTCAACAGGATGTTAGAGTCACTGCTATCAAAGCCTGCTGACAAAGCTAATAAAAACCAATTCTGGGCAGCTCGCATCACCATGTGTTTATTGATCATTGACTCAGAATTAAAGCAGGTCCAAAGGGAATCAGAGGCTCCAAGATGACATCAGAGTTGCTTTGTCACAATCATCTCAGCAATACCTCCCAGAAAGAAGGTTAGAGGGAGCAAGCAAGCATTAATTGACAAGGTGGATAGCATTGACAGAGCGTTCTGTAACTAACAACCTATCCAATATTCCCTTGACGAAAAACCATACTTTGTTATATATAAGGCAACTTGATAGTTTTCTGTCTATCACTTCTATACATTAATATATTATGTGCATTTACTTGCAGTTTTTCTATAGTGGAGTTGATTTTCATCATGCTGTCCCTTGTTACAAGGCTTATTAATTTATTAATTCTGCAGGTTGCATATTTGTCACTGTGTTGAACTGAACTTATATTATTGCTGGGCTGTTCATAAGAATCACTAATGCCTGGTGGGGAGACAGGCTGGATTACCTGCAATTGCAGTAGACCACCACCATCAACCGCAAAGAATAACTGTTGTGTTCCTGGTCTCAAACTTTAATTTTTCAAAAAGGAGGTGTAAAGAGTGTCTTCAGTTCACAGACAAAATCCACTTCTACTGTATCCATGGCATTAACATGTTGTCTTCACTAATGCCTGTTCTTTTACTGCATCTATTCAGTCTGTCATTGCAGCAGCCCCACGCATCAACTTGAGAGGGGAGAGGAAAAAATAACAGCTGCTACTGCAGCTTTATAGCTGTGCTGGCTGCTGGAAGTCACCGCTAACCCATGTGTTGCCGCTGCCTCAAGTGTCCAGCTGCCCTGTTATGCCACTGTGTCATGGTGCAGCTACAGAAGAGATAATGATAATTTTATTCATCCTCCACTTTCCAAATTTTAGAAAGTTGAAAATGATGTCAATAGGAAGCACTAATAAATGATTGACTCTCTCATTGACTCTCTCATTCTTCAAATAATGTTGCCATTGCTGACTAGTAATTATATTTTGCATTAGCATAACCCCTTCTAGCAGAGAGAACCTCAAAATGTTTTATAAATAATAATAAACAAAGGCTTGTAGCAATCCTATGATGGGAGGGAGCATTATTTTGAGGAACTGAGGTGCGCAGACATCTGCTCAAGGGTAAAAAATAGCACTTGATGACAGTGTCAGATACAGAACCCACCTGAATAAAATCCAGGCCTGAAATTCTAGTTGCACTGTATAAAGCAAAGGGATCAAGTGCTATAGCATATCACATGAGGTGGCTTGCAGAATAATTAGTGTGTGTGGGTCAGCACTGCAGCTCAACTGATTGAGTGGGGAATCAGTCATATTTACCAAATGTCCCACTTCAGAGAGCACTGCCCTTGAATCTGTAGCCATACTTCTCTGTCTTCCAGTCTGTAATTTTTGAAAACACTACTTCAGCTCCTATTTTTTACTCAAATTCCCTATCATTTTCTTGCTGGTTATCAGGGATGGGTAGTTTTGCAAGAGTTAATTCAGTGTGACAGAAACCGGCAGTATACTGGCAAAATGATAGTAATGACAAACTTCAAAAGGTTCAGAGGTTCAGTCAGATGTATGAGCTTATCTGAACCTCTTTGGTGTGGAAATTGGGCTGGAGTTTCATAAAAACAAACTTGCTCATATGATATCTAGTGGATCATAGTTCCAGCTGTGTTTGAAATACCTAAAGAATAGCTTTCCCCTGTGATGTTTTAGTATTTCTTTTTCTGGTCCAGCGTGAAGCTAAGCAAATGCAGAATGTGGGCTCGTTTAAACAAAAAAGGCCATAGTGAAAGCTGATGTAAATAAAGATGCCTTTCACTTGGCTGGTGTAAAGCAGAGAAGGATCTGAACCTTAACAACATCAGAATTCCTCACTAACATTTAAGTAATCTTTTTAATCCCATAAGAAATTTTTCTTTGCCACAGAGCGTGTGACAGAGACGCAGAGAAGTTGATATGAGTGTTTGAACTAAGCAGGCTCAGTCAAAAAGTTGTAAGAAGGCCAATGGGTTGTTTAACAATGCAGTGAGGCTCTGAGGATAAAAGTTATATGGTGTCCTGTGGACCAGACTTTGCAATGATTCCTGCCCCTTGCAACTCCAGAGAAGTCAGCAGCATCGCTCAAATTGCATGCCAGTGCAGAATTTGGCTCCTTATTTTTATGTGGGGCTCCAAATTCCTGAAGCTCTGATTATTGCCCTTGATAGGAAAGTCACATGCTATGATTCAGTGGTTTTAGCTCTCCTCAAAAAGCTCATTAATCACTGAATGTGCATGCTTATAATTATTCCACTGGAAACCTCTATCCATTTTTTTTAACGTGAGCATGAATAGCAAAAGGTCTGTCGAGACTTTTCATTATAAAATCCTGTTGTCAAGGACTGTAAACATTTGTTCCAATCTAAATGGTTGCATAAAAGGACTCAGCTAAGGGAGTTGGGTTTTTTTTTTAAACAAATGAGGAAAAAAATCCATATGGCCATTTTAAGTTGTGTCCTTCACTGAAGGTAACATGAGACAGTTAACTGTGAAATCACAGGATAAAATGGGGCTAGAATGCCTCTGTCTTTTTTCCTGCTGGCAAAAGGACACTTACCCACATGGAAGAAGATGATCCATAGCATCCTTCCAGTAAGCTGTGAGGTGGCAGTTAATTTTCCAGTCTACTAGGGAGGATCAGAGTTCTGCAGTTGTGGCTGCCAGGGCTGTAAGCAATGGTTTCTGATATGTTGATCCCCACCTAAAACATTACCCTACACTGCTTCCTCCTTCATCCTGTTTAGAGGTACACAGGCCTTCCATCACCTTGTATGGGAGCCTCCCTGTTGAGATTAACATTTTTAAGGATGCTTTAACCTGTTCCCTCTTTTTTTTTTTAAATCCCTCGTACTACAGTGCAGTGTCCCTTTGTGGGCTTTTTATGATTTATTTCCCTAGGGTGTTGACCCTAATTATAGTGTAGTTGGTATTACTCGATGTATTCATTAGAGTGACTTTTAAAACTGATTTCTGAGTAGACTTTAGGGCTAGATAAGTAATGGGGTCTCACCTTGTGTTGTTCTCTGAGGCAATTCCTCCTGGAAGCAATCTTTTGGGCTGGTGTTGCCAAACTTCCAAGTGGAATTCCCTTTCAGGAAAAATAAATAACTGCATCCACCTGCAACTTTTCTCCATCCTCTTCCAATCTTACTACCACCTTGAGAAATACTTCTAGGATCTTCATGATACTGTATTTTCTCCCCTTTCTTTTGTATGTTAACAATAACATTCCTAACAAAGTTGACTTGTATCTCACTACCACCTGTTGAGTTAGCATCCTGTCGAGATAAAAGTTCATACTTCAGAGCTGTTGTTTCAGGCTCTCTGCAAACTTAGGTAGAGACCAATGTGCTAGTTTCTGTGATTTCATGTTTTGAAGGTTCTTTGTGCAACTATAAAAGAAACTCTTAGGGTGTGTCGACACATTCAGGCATGTGTGCTTGCAGAAGCTCAAATAGGAGTGGCACAAATTTGTACCGGGGATTTTTGCCTCAGTGCATATACCTGGGCACCCACTTTGGTGTGGGGTAAGTTGTGCCACTTGGGGCAAAATGACCCTGCCCAGTTCCTCCTGGATCTGCAGCCAGGGCGAGCTAGAGCTTGGGGCCAGCTGGCCCCAGCAGTATAAAAACCTGCCCTGTGCTGGCCCCAGTGGTATAAATAGCTGCCCTGGCAAGCAGCTCAGGGCTACTTGCTCTCAGGAGCTTCTGGGGCCCAGCCATTTGGTATCTGGGGACACTACCCCTTGTGCTACCTGGACTGTTGAAGCAGCCCTAACTTAGAGTTCCCTGCATCCTCTACCCACTGCAGCAGTCTCGCAGTGGGGGCTGCTGCCTGGATATGACCTGCTGCCACTGGGACAGCACATGCCAGACCCAGACAGGGACCACACAACCTCGGCAGAGGCATCTGCACCTCTGGGCCAGCTGCCAGTGAGCTATGGCTGCACAGTTGGCCTTTGTGCAGCACTGCTGCCATGTGTGCTCCTGCTTTGCCATCTGGCTAGCTATCACCCAGAAGATGTTCTCAGCATGGTGGCCTGCTTTGAACTGTCAAAGTATGTCCTCCTGGCCCCAAATGGCCAGGAGGTCAGCCACCTCATTTGCCCTCCAGATTGGCCCCAGGTACTAGCCCTGAGCAGGCTCCTCTGCCTGGGTCCTGCCACTTGCCTCAATAGCAGGAATCCTGATGTTCCCCATTTAAAAACTGCAAATTCTCTGATAAAAAAATCTCAAATATTCACTCTTTACAATACTCCAAAATATCCATATTCTTGCACAATTTATATATATATATATATATA
>NW_005842925.1:269529-276898 GCF_000455745.1 Alligator sinensis
TTGGAAGCTTACCAGTGTCTCTATCATCATAATAAAATAAATTCTAAATATTTATATGCTTTGATGTTTGCTTTTGGCTTTCTTATCATAGAAAAATTAGAGCTCCTCCAACCCCTTCACTAACCAGGATGTGGGGACAGCTGCCTACGCAGCCACAGCTCCTGCTAGGGGGTCTCATCCTGTCTTGCAGCTGGATATGCTGGGTGTGTGATGGGGGATGTGACGTTTGCAGGAGTGGGGGTGGGAAGAGGTGTTGGTGGGTGTGGGGATATGTGGGTGGGGTGGGGGTGGGGTGGGGTTTGCAGAAGAGGTGTGTGAGGTCTGGGTGAGAGTGGTGTGGGGTTTGCAGGAGGTCTGTGTGGGAAGAAAGTGCACAGTGGGCCCTGACCTGACCTGGCCTGGCACAGCCTGCTAGCACACCTTTGCACAGGACCAGGAGGCGTGGCTCCAGGAGGCATGGCTCCTGTGCACATGCTTGCTGCGTGGGCCGGGCTGGGTCATGTTGGGCTGGCTGGGCACATTTTCCATGAGGCTTAGGTGGTGATGTGCCATGGCCCATTGTAAGCACAGTGCTGTGACCGCGCATTGCCATGTGAACCTCATGGAGAATGTGCCCAACACAAACCAGCCTGGCCCGCACAGCTAGTGCATGTCTTTGCACAGGAGCCAAGCATCCCAGAGCCATGCTTCCTAGTCCTGTGCAAAGGCACATTAGTGGGCCATGCTGGGCTGGGTCAGATTGGGTCCCACCGTGTGCTTTCGCCTCACATGGCCCAGCTGACTGCTAGTGCCAGGTGTGTGTGGTGTGGGGGGATGTGCTCTTTGTGGGTGGATTTGTGGAGGGGCTTGAGTGGGGGCCACCACATGCCTGCCCCCACACCCAACGCCCGTGTTGCCGGCACAGTGGGTATAGCAGTGGCATGGCTCTGTGTAATGCAGGCTCCATGCTGAACAGACCTGACCAGCCTAGCCCGGCCTGCTAGCACATAGCTCCTGGTCCTGTACAAAGTGGTGCACTAGCAGGCCGCTCTGGGCTGGGTCAGGTCTGTTCAGCATGTACAGATGCGGGCATCAGGCAGCGCTGCACTACTGTGGGCTGTGCCTGCAGCTGGGCAATGGTTGCACTGGTTGCTGCCACCAGCACCATGGGGGATAGGTGGGGGGCCATCATGTGGCAGCCCCCGCTCAGACGTCTCCACAAACTTACCCAAAGACTCTAACCTCCCCGCCCACCACGTCCCCAACTTACCTGGGACAGTGCCTGGGTTCCGCTCACACCATAGCCTTGCCCCACTCTTCTGCTTGCCCCAGCATGCTAAGGGTGCATGCCCCACATGCTGGGGCAGCAGAAGCACCATAGAGACTCTCTAGCCAGAAACCAGTGCATCTCTCTGAAGGATCAGCTTCTGGGTTACTTCAGAGCATGATCTGGGACCGTACCTTGCCTCGCTTTTTCCCCTCATGTCCTTTTTTTTTTTTTTTTTTTTGATACCTGGATTTCCAGGTATCAAACTGGTTTGAGATGCTGCAAGAGGCATGTGTGCGCTTGTCTGGATGCACCCTTAGGGGGAAAAAAGATTTAATACTCTGGGTTAATTGCTAAAGGTCTGTCCTTACTGTTCTATACTTTGGGAAATGCTAATTGAAGGTTTTGAAAGTCTGTGAGAGGTTTAGAGAAGCAATGTCATGTTTGACAAGTTAATATGGAGGTAATTAAATTGCTATTTTGATTTTGTTTTCTGTTTGTTTTCCTTTAGTACTGGGTAAGGGATTTATAAGGGCAGATGAAGGGGGGGGCATAGCAGCACCCCCCCTTTAGTTGACTATACCGGGGAAGCATCTGCTGGGGACTTTTTTTTTTAAGTCTCCAAAGCAAGTAAGAATCTGATTTGCAAATCTGATGGGGAATGAAATGCTCCTCCCTCTCTTTCTACCAGTAGAAGTGTCTGGAGATCCCTGGAATTCAGATTCTAGCACTAAGGATCTGCCACATGTTTCTGCTGCAAAATTAGACCTGCTTCCCTTCCCCTCCATGCTCAGTGGCATCTCTTCTCCCTTCCCCTGGCTCTGTCTGGGAGGCAGAGGTTGGGGTGGAGGTGGAGAAACTCAAGAACCGCTCCTGCCCACTCCTGCCAAGCTCTTCGGGGCACCAGGATCATTCAGGGACAGTAGCAGCAGCAGGTGGGTCCCCTGTGTTCCCTTCCAGCCCAGGGGCAAGAATGGGGAAGAGACTCTATCTGTTGCCCCTGCTGCTGTCTCTAGCCAAATCTGTTTCCACCTTTAGCCTGGCAGGGACATCAGTGGGTGGGGAGGGGAGGTGCCTCTGAGGGCACCACCTCCCACAACAGGGGGGAAGGGAAGGGGGTGGAAAGATTCTTATTTGCTTGAAGGACTTTTAAAAAAGTCTCCCACTGCTGCTCCTGCAGCATGATATGCCCATGTATTGGGGGTAGGGAGGCTGGGAGCCAGGGTGTAGCCCCATGTATTGGGGGTAGGGAGGCTGGGAGCCAGGGTGTAGCCCCACTGCTCCTGTGCCCCACTTTCTGAGACCTGGGATCCACCGATGGGACCTCATTTTGTGTGACCTGGAGATTATGTAACCACCAAACTACTTGTCCTTTTATTGATGGTATTTCTACTCAGACAGGGTCTCTTGCATTCTCCCCTTCTGCTTAGAAACATTCTCATTAGATTCCATGCACTTTTGAATGTGCAGTCCTTTTTCCTCTCCTTTCTGTTCCAATCTGTCTCCTTAGCAATACTCAAAATAAAATTGGACTGTTGTATTGCAAAGAGAATCCAGAATTGTCCTAACTCCTTATGGGGAAAATGTTGGAAGGGACACTGACGCTTATGCTTTAAGATGTAACCTTGCCTCTATCTCCTAAAGACCAGTATTTGGTCTAACATGCCTGCTGCACCAGGTATGTCCCCTTATACCAGGCTTATCCAACATATGGCCCACGGGCCACCATGTGGCCTGCCAAGGCATTTTCTGTGGCCCGCGGTGCTGCGACGGGAAACCCCTTGTCCCTCCCGCAGCCCCTCAGCAGCTTCCTAATGGCTGCTGAAGGGTTGGGGAAGGGACAAGGTTCCCACACGCACCGCGTTAGCGTGGTGCGGCCCGGCCGGGTCCCTCGCGTAGTTGGACCCTTCCCCGGATGGGGGCAGTGCTGGCTGTGGCTGCTGAGCGGCCCCGCCCCCCCGCCTGCCCTGAGGAGCTGGTGCCCGCCCAGGCGGCCGCGGGCTCAGGGCAGGCGCAGGATGGAGCCTTCACCTGAGAACTTTGCCGCTGGGTGGTGGAGGAGTGGCTCTGCTCACGGGCCTGGGACATGCCGGTTGCTGGCGGGGAGGATGCGCGTCAGGGAGTGCCCGTGCTCCTGCCCCCAGCTCCCCGCCCCGACACGAGCCCATGCCCATGCCCTGCACTGCCGGAGCAGCCCCACGCGGGAAGCCAAGCAGCGGCTGCTGGCGCTGCTGGCCTGCGCCTGCCTCCTTGCCAGCCCCGTTGCCCTGTCCTGCCCCACAGCAAGGCGGTGCCTGCTCCCACGGCCAGTCTCCCCCTGGGCACTGCGGCTCTCTGGGCCTGGCCACCCATGCACGAGGCCCCAAGTCCCCAGGGGGCCGCTTCTCGTGCTGCTGGGGACGGGAGGCAGTGCGGGCACACGCAGCCACCAGGGCAGCAAGGTGGGCAGTGGCGGAGCAGAGGGCGCCTTTCCTGCACATCCCGGGGAGGCTGTGGCTGGGAGGACAAGGAGGAGCCCAGACTTAGGCTCCCACAGGTGGCAGCAGCTCTCCCCACCCTGCTTCGCTTTGTGCCTGGCTGCAGCTGCGACCATGCCCAGCTGAGCCACAAGTCTCTCTCGCAGCCTCTTGGATGTACTGAGGAGCCCCTGCTCCCTCCTCCCTCCCCTCCTGCCTGCCCCTTGCAAGGCAATGAGTGGTGGAGGCTTCAAAGCACTGCGCAGGTGTCTCCCGCTGAGACATCCCTCCACCTTTGATTAGTTTTCACTCTGGCTGATATCTTTTCCACATTTGATCTGTTGACTTGCATTATGCTTCTTTCATTATGGGACTGTTTATTTTAGTCAAGTGTTTGGTATTATTTCATTGTTGCTTTTATATTGTTTTTATTTTGGATTTTAAACCACATTTCCAGGCCCATTTCATTGTCACTTCCTGCAACTTCACTGGTGTCAAAGGTCATGTGACATCACTCCCTGATGTGATTCCGCTTCCTGTGAGGTCTTTGAATATGGCTTGCCGGCCCACTGGATGATTAAAAGTTCATGATCTGGCCCCACGTTCAAAAAGGTTGGACACCCCTGCCTTACACCATCCCCTGAGGCATCTGTTACCAGTCGTATTTGTAGACAGAATAGTTGGACATCAGGTATGGTTTGTGTAAAAGTTTCAAGATTGCTGGTGACTGAGCAGCCACTATTCCCCTGCACTTTGGGTTGCTTCCCTTAATGCTCGCCTGTAATGCCTTGGTGTTCGAAAAAGCAAAAAGAGAGAAAAAAGAGAGGTGAAATCTTCCAGTTATCCTTTGTGTTAGGGACAGAAGTTTGGGCTTTCTTCACAGGTGTCCACCTCCCTTGCATTCTGCCCTTACCAGGCATATGCAAGCACAGATCCATGGGCTTCTTTGGCCTCACTCTTACAACGAGTGTGATATTGTGACTGGTTGTTGGCCAGTTATTCTAGTCTCTTGCTTGCAAGGAACAACCACTATTGGCTCATTCTCTATGGGTTCACCCACTTAGTCTTTATTTCATTAACCAGGAAGTTTGCTGCCACTGGGTCCTTCCACAATTGGCCCTGATTTTCCCCTGTGTCCTGTAAGGGGTTCAATTAATTTGTTTTCCCTCACTCACTTGTTAACGAGTTCAGCCATCCTCAACTCTGGGCTTATTCCAGATCTGTTAGTTAGTAAGCATTATACGTTAATTAATTCCTATTTATAGTCAATCCACTATCAGACATAACCTCTATTAGCAAGCATTGTACATTAATTAATTCATATTTACAGTCCATCCCCTCTGAGATGTAGTATCATTATTTCATAGACATCAGGGCTGGAAGGGACCTCGGAAGATCATTGAGTCCAGCCCCCCGCCCAAAGGGCAGGAAGTCAGCTGGGGTCATAGGATCCCAGCAAGATAAGCATCCAGTTTCATCTTGAAGGTGTTCAATGAAGGCGCTTGAACCACCTCCAGTGGCAGGCTGTTCCAGACCTTGGGGGCTCGGACAGTAAAGAAATTCTTCCTTATGTCCAGCCTGAAACGATCTTGAAGTAGTTTGTGACCATTCGACCTCGTCATCCCTTGGGGCGCTCTGGTGAACAAACGTTCCCCCAGATGCTGGTGGTCACCCCTGATAAACTTGTAGGTGGCCATCAGATCACCCCTGAGCCTGCGCTTTTTCAGGCTAAAGAGCCCCAGGGCTCTCAGCCTGTCATCGTAGGGTCTGTTTCCCTGACCTCTGATCATGCACGTGGCTCTTCTCTGGACTCTCTCAAGCTTCTCCACATCCTTTTTGAATTGTGGAGCCCAAAACTGGACACAGTACTCCAGCTGCGGCCTCACTAAGGCCGAGTACAGGGGGAGAATGACGTCCCGGGATTTGCTTGAGAAGCATCTATGGATGCAAGCCAGCGTTTTGGTCGCTTTACTAGCCGCTGCATCGCATTGCAGGCTCATGTTCATCTTGTGGTCAATGATGACCCCCAAGTCTCTTTCTTCCATAGTGCTAGCCAACATAGCACTGCCGAGCCTATAAGGATGCTGCGGGTTTTTTTTCCCAAGATGGAGAACCTTGCATTTATCGGCGTTGAACACCATCAGATTCTCGTCCGCCCACTTGCTGAGCCTGTCCAGGTCAGCCTGGATAACCTGCCTGTCTTCTGGTGTGGATGCTTTGCCCCAAAGTTTGGTGTCATCGGCGAACCAAATTATTTATATTTCCCAGTGCCTTGTCAATCAATCTTCTTACATTTCCTCAACTCAGTCATTGATCAGTTAATACATCCATTGGCCTATTAATTAATCAGTTCCTAAATATTTCATCCCTGAACCGGCTCATCTATAAACCAGTGTTTCAGCTGTCACTATGATTAATTCTTCTATATCTTACTAATGGATTCAATCTGATCTGACTCAGTGTCTCATATAACTTGATTGGGGGTGAGTCCACTCCCTTCTGGGCACCCAAGTCTATTGACCTGATTCAACATTCCTAGGGAGGATCCTGGGATTTAATGGACTCATCTATGCCAATAGTTCCCTTGCCCCTGCTCTGGGTCTGGGTCTGGCTGGACAGCTCAGTTCTTGTCAGGTCCACACCTCCATGCAGCATGCACAAGCTCTGGCACGTGAGACACGGGAAGTGGGGGGCATTCACCTGCCCCCTTCTCTGGCGGGGGAGGGACTCCCCAGTTCCCTGAGAGTGGCACTGTGCTAGCTGCAGGCCCTACTGCACATGTGCAGAGTTTAAAAGAGCCCACCAATGGCAGAAGCTGCAGTTTGGACCCAGCTCCAGTGTGAGATGCACAGGCAGAACCCCGTTGAGCCCCCAGGACCCTCAAAAGGACCTCAGCAGACCCTGATCCTGACCCCCAGCACAGCTGGGAGGTAGGTGGGGCCCGCGATGGGTGGGTGTTAGTTTAGCTGTGGGGCAGCTGAGAGGAGCCAAGGAGGGTCATGCCCCCACCCAGCTCCTACTTGGCTCAGCCCCCCAGGGAGCTATGCAACCAGAGCCTCACGAACAGAACGTGCAAACAGGCATGCTCTAGGCCCGGCGTGTGAGTTATTATAGGAGTTTGTGCAAGAGGGTAAGCAAGAAGGGAACAAGGCTCTAGGTGGTGAGCCTGAAGGTAACATTTGGCACAGCAGTAGCCCAGACTACTACCTGTGCAATGATGGGCAGGATGCGTCGCACCACAATTTCTCCCCTGAGGCTGGATCCTTCCCCTCTGATACCTCTACCCAGATGGAACCCATGGTTCTGGCCTCCATTCAGATGGAGCCCCTGGCTCTCAGCTGTGGGGAGTGCCTGGCATGACTCCAGGCACATGGGATCAGGAGCACTGCCATCTAGTGACGAAGCCATCAGAAAAGCTAATGGCACTTTATCGTGCATCAGCAGATGCATGACGAACAGATCCAAGGAGGTGATACTTCCCCTCTATCAGGCGCTGGTCAGACTGCAGTTAGAATACTGCGTTCAATTTTGGGCGCCACACTTCAAGAGAGATGTGGATAACCTGGAGAGGGTCCAGAGAAGGGCCACTCGTATGGTTAAGGGCTTGCAGGCCAAGCCCTATGAGGAGAGACTGGGGGACCTGGACCTCTTCAGCCTCCGCAAGAGG